>NC_142934.1:74871990-74894490 GCF_046866305.1 Octopus bimaculoides | reverse complement strand
TGACTTCAAGTCATAACCATCGTTTGATAGAATTGTTGTCATTAAACTATATTATCTCATCATATTCATATAGCTGAAGGATCTTTGTTTTGACTAAGCACTACAACCAATCCCTTATATATAAACACATACACACACAAACAAACACATACATACATACACACACACACACATACATACATACATACATACATACATACATACATACATACATACATACATACATACATACGAGGTGGCTGTCAACTCGTAGACGAATATGACCATCACTATCAAATTAGCTTATCTAAGATGGTAAAGACAAAGGCTTTCATCAAATCTCGTGCTAAAATTTGAAGTCAATGACACCTTGCACAACATAGTTAAGACTCTCACCTACAAAGCCAAGTTGTCTAGCAACAAGAACAAGATGTCCGACTTCACAATGGGGCGGGTGTTATTTCGGAATTTCCTTCTCCTAGAAAGATCTACACAAAAATTAGGGTCTCTCACTCCCAGCTTTTGGATGGCCATTCATTCTGAGTGCTGTTTTTTTATAGGTTTTGTTTTTCATCCGCTGTGTGTCCAACGAAAACCACTCACCTTACAATGCAGGCTTGGTATAGTTTCCGGTTTTGTTGCCGACAACCAGTCTATGCGACAGGTCGTACTGGGTTACATGCTACCAGTAGCAGTAAGAGTGACCTGACACATACATGCATACATACATACATACATACATAACATACATACATAAAAGTTTATTGTTCATACAGACACTCTATAGAGTCAGAGACGTAATGACCGCGGGAATTTCCAGTAGTCCAACCAGGTCTCTGATTGGGTTATATGTTTATCATTTCTTCAACTGAATGATCAAGATTGGATCAGTGAAAAATTAGAGTTGTAAGCAAATATGTTATGTTAATGGCCCCATGTTTGAGGTGATCCAAAAGTATGCCCTTCATCTTTTTTGTTGGGTAGAGTTAATAAATTAAATTCTAGATCCATTCTCTCCTTGCTATCACATGACAGATAATCTTGTGACTGAACCGTAGTAAAACGAGAGGGTGTTTTTGTCTTCCGACGACATGTATACCTAAAACCATTAGCGAATTCATGGTATATGTTGGTATCAATCATCTGCGGTTGCGATAGACATCTAGACATAACTTGCCAGCTATATTTATCTAAGAATGTATCTGTCTCTCACTGTATCAGTTTATCGATATGTTTGGTTGTCTATTGCTTCAACAAGCATCACCAGAAACCATAAAAAGAAAAGCTCAATCTTCTAAAATAGCTCAAAATGAAGGAATGGTTCAACCTTCTAAAAATAGCCGTTAAATATCCTTCAAATAACACCCTGGGATCTTTAAAAGGAGTAATGAGACATTCTGTAATGCAATCCTGGATATATTTTCTTAAGCCCTTCGCTCTCTATGGGTCATAGGCCATCAACGACTTTTCTCCACTATTCTTTACTCTGGAGTATCTTTGTTATTTCTCTCTAGTTGGATCCCTGCTTTTTCAGCTCTGCTTGAATAGCCTACATATGTTTCTTGGAAGGAAGGTCTTCCTCTCTTAAAACTTGGTTTAGATTTGTCATCGAGGCTTCTGCAACTTTGCTTTTCTCTAGGTAGAAGCATTGGCCCTACGCAAGCTTATTTCTATAAATGACTTGTAAGGACGCCGTATTTCGTTATGCAACCATAATATACTATAAAGTATATTAAACGTTTTTATAAGCCAATACCGTGTTCAACTGTGTTAGCAGTGCGCTTTAATTCACTTGTAGAGATAACCTTAAAAAGTTTATTTTTACCTCTGGGAACTGGTGGTCCATATTATCAAGTCTCTATCCTTTGACCTGTCCAGCATGAGGAGCTTCACCAGGAGTATGCTCTCCAGTGACATAGCTCTCATAATTATGAGAGTTATGTCAGCTATAATCATTGGGGTACATAAGCCACCACATTGCATCAAGGACTGGACCTTGTGGTGGAATCCTGGATATACTTTCTGAATAATAGTCAGAATGATCACAACTAGAATATGATTATTGATCTACCAAATCAGAATTGAGCAGGGAATAAACAACAGTAACAACCACTCTAGGTCTCACACTGGACAAAATGATCCTAACATTAGCCATTCCCCTCACGCCCATACACATATATTTACATCTCTCTAATCAGTTTCCGTATCAGATAGGGTAAGCTTTTGTTCGGTTGATTGTTTACTTGTTTTTTTTGTTTTTTGTTGGGTTTTTTTTTTTTGCCTTTTCGCTTCCCCACTGAAGGGTACTGCATCACAACCCCTCACAGCACATCAACACACCCCTGTACCTTTCAAACACATCTTTACAGGATGTGTTTATTTAGACAAAGGTTAGTGCGAGAAAAACATTTGTCTGGAGCCAACGCCTGGCAGTTAGATACTTGGAGAGAGAGAGAAAAGTTCAACAGGTCAGTAGGAATGAAAGGTCAGTGGGTCAACAAGGATAAAGTTCAAAAGGTCAACACCACTTCAATTAGGTGTTACTGCTGCTTTCAAATCCATTCTTGTATTTGTCTATTCGGAGTATTAATTACGCTGTCACATAATTTTGAATAATATAAAATTGATTTTCATCTGATAGGCTCTCCAATCGATTTTTCTTGTTTTTTAAGCGATTTCTTTGGGTGTGTGTTTGTGTGTATGAATCTAGATATCTGAATGTACATGAAGGTGTGTGCGTGCGTGTGTGTGTGTGCGTGAGAGAGTCAGTAGATGAGTTCCAGAGATGCTCAACATAGAAAATACTTAGTAGAGCTCAAATGATTTTAACTTACACTCTGAAATCTTAATCAAGGACTAAGTCTGCAGAGGTACAGAGTGGTTATAAGAGGAATCCAGGTGAACAGATATGGAAGATAACGAAGCAAAGACAAGAAAAATAAAGCCGCTTGGGCTAGATATATAAAATATACATACATATATACATATAAACAGAGGGAAAATAAAGACTGAAAATGAATATTCACGTATAAATATATAGATATTCATATATAAACAGAGCAAATGTACACAGAGTACAAAGACAGAGAATTAAGGGGAGAATATTTTTTTCAGCCTTTGTTTTCTCTCTATTTACATTCATATATGTACAAGGTTTTCCAGATGACTTGAGACCAATTTTAAGCAGTTGACTTGGTGGGTTTAACATTTCAGTTTTTGATAAAACCTTGCTTGAAAATCTAATCCTCCTCTTTATTTTTCAGGTAAATAGCGAACTGATTCGACAATAGAAAGTCATGGAACAACAGAATCGTTCCACACACTGCCAATAAAATTGCTAAGTTGACGAAACTTCCAAAAGCAACAGTTTATCATGTGCATAAACAATTTAAAGACGAGGAAAAGATTGATAGAAAAGAACACAAGACTCGAAGTGATTCCAAGCTCAATCTAAAGTTTCTCGCTGACCTTAAATGCTCGATTGAAGCCAACCCATCCACATCCATGACAACTCTCGCAATGTGTCCCTTTCCACACTGTCCAGAGCTGTTAACAGGAACCTTGGTATGACTAGCCGTCACCTCCTTACAACCAAGGCCAAATCAATAAGAGCCGAGAGATGTCCAATGATTTTGTCATTCATCAAGCATCAAGGTTCGGGAAAAACTCTTGTGTTTGTGGACGAAAAGAAGTTTACTGTGGATGCTGAGGTGAATCGCAGAAATTTTCGACTGAGGTCATACAACCCTTCTGACATCTTACCTCTGTTTGAAACTAAGAATCCTGCTTCTGTGATGGTATTTGGAGCCGTAGTGAGTGATGGAAGTGTCATGGATCCAAACTTCATTGATTCTGGCTTGAAGATCGGTAGAAAGGAGTATCTGGATATCCTGAAGAACTCTCTTTTACTTTGAATGGAGCAGAAGTTTGGGCTTGATAATGTGGTGCTTATCCAGAATTCTGCACCATGCCATGGGTCAAAACGCAACACAAGTCTTCCTTGGTAAGAAGATGCCATTTTTTGAGAGGGCCAACATCTGGCCCAGTAATAACCCAGATCTCAACCGTCTCGATTACTTTTTTATGGGGCGTACTTCAAGCAAGGACCAATGCTTTCCCACACTCGAGTGTCGACAGTTTGAAGACCTGTATCGTGCGTGCAACACGCACAATCAAAGAAGTGTAGGTTGCGGCAGCTGCAAAAAATTTCGTTCTCGTGTGGAGGCAGTAATTGCCCAACAAGGCGGCCATATTGAGTGATAAATGTTTTTGTTGTCATAAATGTTACATTAAAATTGTATCTCTACTACCATTATTTTAGTATTTATAACCAGTTTTATGCATCGTAAAAATCTGCAAGACCTAGTATGTGTATTTTGTATGTCTATCCCAAGCTATTTTATTTGTTTATTTGCTTCATTATCTTCATTATCTCTCTCTCTCTCTCTCTCTCTCTCTCTCTCTCTCTCTCTCTCTCTCTCCCTCTCTCTCTCTCTCTCTCTCTCTCTCTCTCTCTTTCTATATATATCATATACACACACAATATTACATCCTGGTGAAACGTAAGAGTATTGGCAGAACTCACTTCACAGCATCGAGTACCTCGACGTGCTTGCACACCACTCCCAACTCCATGGAGGATAGTTCAGCAGACCAAATTGTCAACAGCTAAGAAAATGAGTGAGTAGCACAAGATTCTATAGATATGAGCTAATAGCGACGCTGTATATTGGTTGCAAGAAATGACAATTATTGTCAGTACTTTGTCGTTGATGTAGGGGACAAGAATCCCCATGGTGTGAAACAGCTAAAGTGGATCGTATTAAGCAGCTCAAGTTCTCAGAACATTCATACCAACGACATTCCGCTCAAATGTAGTCACCTTCTAAGGTTACAGAAAGTAGGTAATTGTGTGGAAATTGGCTGGCTATGTACAATAAAGGAGCTTATGAGAGAAAACTTGCTAAATACCAGGAGTGTGCAAACTAAAGATAGCAAACTCACCATGAGCCAATTGAAGAAAGCTGCTGAGAGTTTGTTGGTCAATCACATTGCAAATTTCTGAGTAGACGAAACAAAGAAGAGACCAAACGTTCTGCGACCGAAACTTTAGATGGCTTTGGACAGAGAGGATACAGTAGTGACTTGATGCAACAGATATGCAAATTGTGGCTTGATCAACTGGGTAAGCAGTTCTGGAACTAAAAGTTCCATAAACTCCTATAACCCCAATAATATCACTTAAAATGCATACCGGAGCTTCTGCGAAATTTTAACTTGAAATCAAATCATGCAGAATAATTCAGATGTCTTTTTAGCTTTTAAATGATGCACAATTTTTTATTTAAATGTTATGTATTGCTTCAAATTTGCTTTTAAATATCCTTAATGCTATAATTGTTATTTTCTTATGTATATCCTTCAATAGTACTCATTCCACTGTCTTGATTATATCTATATTTATATAAACCTCAATTCGGTCTTAGTAGACACATTACATGTGATCTTCTTCTAGCACATTAACAGTCCACTTAGTGGTCTCCTTTATATATACATATATAAACATATATATAGATGGGCTTCTTTCAATTTCCGTCTACCAAATTCACTCACAGGACTTTGGTCGGCCCGAGGCTATAGTAGAAGACACTTGCCCAAGCTGTCACACAGTGGGACTGCACCCGGAACCCTGTGGCTGGTAAGCAAGTTACTTACCACACATATTTTTAATATTTTTCTCCCCTTTTTGTCTATATATTTTTTGTATGTATACTTGTAAGAAAATAATTTTTACTATTTAAGCAACCAGTAAAACATAGATTTTTCAGTTTGAAAACGGCTACTTGAAGCTCGAAACTCACATCAGAGTAACTAACTGTAAACATTATTATTAAGATTAAAATAAAAATTATTTCCCCCCTCTCGCCAAAAAAAACCCCATCTCTACTCATTTTTTCAAATATATATAATACCGTACCAAGAACTTCCTTTTTATTATTCTAATACATATATATATATATATATATATATATATATATATCATTATTATTCTACTATATATACATACACATGTGGAGGCGCAATGGCCCAGTGGTTAGTGTGTGTGTGTGTGTGTTGTGTGCGTGAATGCATGCATGTTTGCTTGTTTATGTGTACACGCATTATCTGTTTATCTGTGTGTGTTTGTATGTGTGTGCGTGTATGTGCGCGCTCATCAAAGGAGAAGATGAAAAATTAATGTAGCACAAGTTTATTATTCAATTGTTCCAGTACCGTTCCATTTCGAAACACGCGTGGCTTAATGGTTAAGGTTTTCGGCTCACGATTTGAAAGCCGTGAGTTCGATACCTGACAGCATGTTGTGTCCTTGAGCAAGACACTTTATTGCTCGTTGCTCCAATCCACTCAGCTTGCGAAGGTGAGTTGTACTTGTATGTCAAAGGACCAGCCTTGTCACATTCTGTGTCATGCAAAATCTCCCTAAGAACAACGTAAAGGATACGCGTGTCTGTGGAGTGCTCAGCCACTTGAACGTTAATTTCACGGGCAGGCTGTTCCGTTGATCGGATCAACTGGAACCCACGTCGCCACAAACGACGGAGTGCTACACATAAATGATTAAATGTGGGTAAAGGGTAAAAGGGTAAAGACCTCTTTCGGTCATGAATGACCATGGGATTGCACCGAGAAACTTACCTTCCGAAGCACAAGTTTGAACAAGGCTGTTTATGGAAGACCAGCAGTCACCTATGTATACCAGACACCCCTCTCCACGACACCGATGTTATCCAAGGGAAAGGCAAAGGCTGATACAGCAAGGCAACAGCTTGATACCAGTGACGTAGCTGAGCAAAATGGAGCAATGTTAAAAAAAGTGTCTCGCTCAAGAACATAACACACAACTCGGTCCGGGAATCGAACTCACTACTTCTAACCGCTGAGTCATAAAATATACAATTTTTGTATAAATTCACACATGTTTGAAAACGCCGGAGTGGCACCGCATCAGATTAGAACCAAGCTGTACTACTACAATTAGGTTCTTTCGAAAATAATGGCCGATTTCAGAAACAACTTTATTTTGGAAAAATTAATAGAAATGTTTTGATTAGTCAAAGTATGAGCCGTGAACATCTATGCATGTCTGTCATCGATCAACGAGATTATTTATGCCCCGTTGATAACAACTTATTGGCTTTGATGCTAAGAAATCTTTGAAAGCTGATTTCACCTCTAGTTTGGACCTGAAAGTTTCATCACTTAAAAACGTGCTTAAATGCTTTAAAAAATGGTAGTCAGTGGGTGAAAGATCAGGGGTATATGGAGGATGTGGTAAAGTCTCGTATCCCAAGTCTGTGAGTTTCTTGCATGGACTGCAACGCCAGCCACTATCTCAACATAACTATCGTGTGTCGGACGACAGCAATAACCACTACATTAGGCCGAACTAACAAATGTTAATTATAGAAATTAGAAGTTTCAACTGGACAAGCTACGAAGTTGGTAGCTTAACCGATACATGTGGAAGTATTATTTATAGATATATTTGCATTGCCGGAGCTTTCTAAATGCGCATTTTCCCATTTCTCATTGATTCATGCAGGCAAAATATAAATATTTACTCTCTGGCAGGGTCTAGATAAAGCTTCTAATTTTGTAGGCTAACGACTGAGACCAAACAAGGAATATAGATAGACAGAGAGAGAGAGAGAAAGAGAGAAGGGAGATAGGAGAGAGATACAGGCACACACATGTAACTTATGTTGTTACTATTTACATATAATTATTAAATAATACAGAATTAGTTTTCACTTGCTGGTTTCACAAATCAATATCAGGTATTTACATAAATCATGATATTTGTGAGCATACAGTTGTGTACATAAATTCTGAATGCGGAAATAGATAGATAGATAGATAGATAGATAGATAGATAGATACATGCATGCATGCATACATACATGCATGCATACATACATACATACATACATACATACATACATACATACATACATACATAGATGGTTGTGGAAATTAGCTGCCCAGCGGATGTTAACATAAAGCTGAAGATCAGTGAAAAAGGGAACACGTATGCTGAACTGTTGAAAAATCTGAAGTTACCCTATCCAGATTACAAGTCCAGGTTTATACCTGTAATTATTGGGGCCCTGGGATATGTAATAACCTGCCTAAATACCAATCTTGAGAAGTTAGGCTTCTCAAACCCAGAAAGAAGAAACCTAATTCGAAAACTACAGATCCAATCCATCACTGGGACTGTAAAATTTTGTTTAGTTTTATGCATATTTTGCTATTATTGTATAATAATTAGTTGTGTTAGTCATGGATCCTAAGAAGGTTAGTGCAAAGGACAGTGCTGAGAAGAAGAAAAAGCTGATTACGATAGAATTGAAGGAGGAAATCATTGATAAACATTAGAGAGAAGTGCATGTAGCAAACACAGCACGTCAATACGACCGAAGCACATCGACGGTCTGCACTATCCTGAAGAAAAAGGCTCCCTAAGCAACGCACATCTGTTCACGAAAGGATGGAAAAATTGCTTCTCCTGTGGATCAACGAGAAGCAACTCGCAGAGGATGCGATTACGGAAACCATCATCTGCGAGAAAGTACGAGTGCTGTATGGGAATCTCCTGAAGCAGAACTCTAGAACATCAGCAGACGCATTTAAAGCCAATCGTGGCTGGTTTCATAATTTCAAGAAGAGGACTGGTGTTCATAGCATCGTCAGCTATGGAGAAGCAGCAAGTTCTGACACTAAGGCAGCTGAAGATTTCGTGCGTGAATTCCGTCAGCTCATCGCAGCCGAGGGGTAAATCGCACAACAGGTATTAAACTGGGATGAAACTGGCCTTTATTTTGGATAAATATGTCTAGAAAAACCTACATAACTGCAGAGAAGAAAAGATAGGCTAACTTTCGCCCTATGTACCAATGCGAGTGGAGACTTGAAGATTAAGCCGCTCCTTGTTTACCATTCCGAAAACCCACGAGCGTTCAAGTCGCACAACATCCTGAAGGAGAAACTTCAGGTCATGTGGAGGACAAATATTAAAGCCTGGGTCACCAGGCAATTCTTCACCAAGTTGGTCAACCTTGTCTTCTGACCAACAGTGAAAAAGTACTTTCTGGAGAACAGTCGAACTAGAGAATGTTCCTACCCACCCTCCCAACCTCGAAGATGTTATCCTGGACGAATTTAAATTTATAAATGTTATGTACCTTTCACGCAACAGCACCCCTATCTTCCAGTCCATGAACCAACAGGTGATTTCTAATTTTAAGAAATTGTACACCAAACACCTGTTTCGTCAGTGCTTTGAAGTCACCGAAAATACAAACGTAACCCTTCGTGAGCTTTAGGAACACTACAACATTGTAAACTGCCTTAAAATCATCGATATGGCCTGGCAGAATGTAAGGAGGAAAACGTTGAATTCTGAATGAAGGAAACTGTGACATGACTGTGTATCCGAAAGAGGCTTCGAGAGGTTGAGTGTGAGATGTTTCTTGGCAAGTCCATAGGCCTCGAGATTGGTGGGGACATTAACGATCTGGTCGAGGAACACTCAGAGGAGCTGACGACATATGAAATCCTGCGGCTGTAGGACGAGCAGCATTTGAATGCGGTAGAAGAGAATGCGGTGTAGACGGAAACTGAAAGAAGCCCATCGTATATATGTATATATATATATATATGTGTGTGTGTGTATGTGTGCGTATGTGTTTGTACCCCAAACATCGCTTGACAACCGATGCTGGCGTGTTTCTGTGCCCGTAACTTAGCGGTTCGGCAAAATGTGAACGATAGAATAAGTACTAGGCTTACAAAGAATAAGTCCTGGGGTCGATATTCCAGGAAGTACCTATCCCATCCTCGGAACTTTCCATTAAATCCTCGCAACTTTCCATGAATTCCTCGGAATTTTCCATGAAATTCCTGGAACTTTCCAGGAAGTCCCCCCTGGTATTTCCAGGAAGTACCTATCCCATCCTCGGAACTTTCCACGAAATTCTCGGAACTTTCCAGGAAATACTCGGGATTTTCCATGAAATCCTCGGAGTTTTCCAGGAAGTTCCCGGAATTCTCATGGAAGTACCTATCCCATCCACGCAACTTTCCATGAAATCCTCGGAACTTCACATGAAATCCTCGTAACTTTCCATGAAATCCTCGGAATTTTCCAGGAACTTCCCGGAATTTCTCATGAAGTTACCTATTCCAACCTCGGAACTTTCCAGGAAATCCTTGGAATTTACCAGGAAATCCTCTTAGTTTTCCAGGAAGTACCTATCTCATCCTCGGAACTTTCCATGAAATCCTCGAAGTCCTCTGAATTTTCCAGGGAGCACCTGTCATATCCTCGGAACATTCCAAGAAATCTTCGGAACTTTATATATATATATAAGAGAAATGGAAAATAGAGACAAACGCACAAGATGTTATTTAAATCATTTATATCACAGGCATTTATGTTTCGATGGATGCATTAAAATAAATCGGGGAGGGAAAATGAGGTGGAATAGTGTATCAATCTCATCAGGGAGGAGATTATAAATAATAGTGTTTATTAATAAGACATTTTTACAAATGTAAGAAATTTTTATATAAGATGTATATATATTATATACATACATATATATATATATATATGTGTGTGGGGGGGGGGGTGTATCAAATAAAAGGTGGATAGAGAACGCTAGTAATTTTAAGAAAGGTGAATGACAAATGGATAGAAATGATAAAGGAAAGAATGGGATGTGCGGAAAGAAAAGAATAAAGTGAAAGTTACAGATATTATTAAGCAAAGGGGGCAGATATTATTTGAAATAGCTGAAAGTGTGTTTTTTTCAATGTAAACACCAGTAAACACGTTCTTTATAGGTGTTGACAAATGTGTGTTTGGAAAAAAGGATAAATAGTTGTTCGTCAGTACAAAGAGGGCAAAAAGATCTTGACAAAATTTTCCAGTCCAAAGAAAATTGTTTGTTACAGTCTTTGAGATGCCAAATTAGTTTAC
This sequence comes from Octopus bimaculoides, assembly GCF_046866305.1. NCBI lineage: Eukaryota > Metazoa > Mollusca > Cephalopoda > Octopoda > Octopodidae > Octopus > Octopus bimaculoides. The sequence goes on along the minus strand of NC_142934.1, from coordinate 74,883,467 downwards.
CAAGACCTGTACTATTACGTTTATTAATATATTTAAATATATTTAAATGTGGAAAGATGATTGGCTACGCATTTCGTTTTATTTCCGTGGAGGAAAGGCCAACATAGAAAACTTCTTTTGTTCCTAAAGTAACTTTGCGTTCATAAACAACATTTTTAATTTTGCAATTTCCGTTGAGAACACATGCTCTATTCAGATCACAATTATAAGTAATATTACTATTAGTATTATAATTTAAGGAATGATTATTATTATTAATATTATTGTTATTATAGTTATTAAGCGGATTACTTTTAGCGTTAAGAATATAATTGTTATGGGAAGAGATAATTTGTAGGAGATTATTAGTGTTGGAAAAAGCAATTCTGATATGATGTGAGTTAAGAATAGAGTGGTACCTCGCATTTTTGGAGAAGTTCCTTTCGATGGCTTCGCGATACAAGCGAGGAAGATAACTTTTCATTTGTTTACCGTATGGAATAACAAACTAAACAGTTTTACTAGGGTCATGCAATTTATAGGAAGATTTCTCATTAAAAAACCTGGAGTTTTTATTTTTTATTTTTACAGATAAAGGATGGGGAAATATAGTTACCTCCCTTAGACTGTTTATTTAGAAATTTACTTTTTGAATATGACGATGTAAGGAATTATAGCCTCGATTATTGCCTATAGAAGAAACATTATGAGTATTATTATTACTAGTAGTAGTATGACTACTATCTAGGATCCTAAACTATCTAGGATCCAAAACTAGGATCAAAAAAGTTATAATACTTAATTTGCTCCTTGTATCCTGCCTTACGAATTATAGAAGTCAGCATTATTATTAAGAATATTTACATTAGCGGATAATTTAGAGTCTAAGCGAAATATTTTAAACTACATTTTTTATTATATTTGCAGGATGATTGCTAAAAAAACTGATATACTTTAGATTAGTTGAAGGTTTATGGCATGGGTAATACAAAGCTGCATATAAGTTGAATGTAAGGTCAAAGAAATTAACTTTTGTTCTATCATCATCAAAGGTAATACTTAAGCCGATGTTACTTTTTTTTTTTTAAAGATAATTTGGAGGTAAAGAAGACCATCGTCGCGATATAATCAACCGAAAAAATATGGGAATTGGTCAGCCATTTCGGATAGAATATAAATACCGACTAGATCAGAGATTTGGGTGGAGTCACCTGCTCCCATTGTTGTATCAAAACAATCAAGTCTATCTTTTCGAACTCAAAATTTATTATTAAATTTGATAATAGATTTTCTAGCTGATGAGACTATATATATATATATATATATATATATATATATATATATATATATATATATATATATATATATATATATATATCGTTGCTATTATGTTAAACTGTCGTATGCCCAAATATGGCCAAATGCGTTTTTTTTTCAATATTTATTTTTGGTTGCAATAGTCGGTTCTTTCGGTCGGACTATCGTATCTCCAGCTGCTTCAGATGCCAAAATATCAAAAATTGTTAAAGTGTAGTACAATGGTTTTGCTATGAAATGGTAAAACTATTTTTTCGTCTTCTGAAAAAGCAACATTTTGGACTTACGACACTTTTATGTGTGTGTATATATGTGTATATATATGTGTATGTGTGTGTGTGTGACTATTTGTGTCTGTATTTGTCCCCCCAACATCGCTTGACAACCGATGCTGGTGTGTTTACATCCCCGTAACGAAACGGTTCGGCAGAAAGAGATCGATAGAATAAGTACTAGGCTTACAAAGAATAAGTCCTGAGGTCGATTTGCTCGACTAAAGACGGTGCTCCAGCATGGCCGCAGTCAAATGACTGAAACGAATAAAAGAATAAAAGAATAAAAGAATAAAAGGATATATATATATATATATATATATATATATATATATATATATGTATATATATATATATATATATACATATATATATATATATATATATATATATATATATATATATATATATATATATATATATATATAAGCGTAGATATAGCTGTGTAGTAAGAAGTTTACTTCCCAACCATATGGTTCCGGGTTCAGTCCCACTGCATGATACTTTGGGCAAGTGCCTTCTACTGTTGCCTCGGCTCCTCGGGTTGACTAAAGCCTTGTTGAGTGGATTTGGTAAATGGAAATGTGTGTGTGTGTGTGTGTGTGTGTGTGTGTGTGTCTTTGTGTTTGTGTTTGCCCTTCTCACCCCAACGCTTGACAACCGGTGTTGGTGTGTTTATGTTCCCTTAACTTAGCAGTTCGGCAAAAAAGATAATACAATAAGTACCAGGCTTAAAAGAAAAAAACAATACTGGTGTCGATTCATTCGATTAAAAGTTCTTCAAGGCGGTGCCACAGCATGGCCGCAGTCCAATGACTGCAACAAGTAAAAGGTAAAAGATAGACTATACACGTGCGCGCACGCACATTACATACACATGCACACACACATACACACAAACACGTACACATGTACACAACACACATACACACACGCACACACACACGCATACACGCGTGTGTGTGTGTGATGTTTACAAGTTTGTTTCGTCTATTAGCAAAAATAATTTGAATTGATAGAAATAATATAAAACTTTCTACATTTGCAGATAACCACCTTAGGATAGAAAACTATTACTGATCTAGCATGAAAACTGAGATATCTTTGTTTACCAAACGAACATGATATCCATCGCATAAAACTTTCATATTCGCCTGCTTCGATATCAAATAAAATATAAATATGCATCTGTTATATTAAACATGGCTAGATTGTTCTTGCGGTCAAACATTGTGAGCTTCTACGTAGTCACTCGACTTGCAGCCAAATTTCCCACAAGTCACAAGATAAATTATTAGAAAAAGAAGCCATATCGGATAATGTAGTTCTAGATTATACTGTATCTCAAGAAAAATTACAATAATTCTTTCTACTAAATGTACAAGGCTTGAAATTTTGTGGGAGCGGACTAATTGATCACATCGACTTCAGTGTTTCACTGGAACTTAATTTATCGACTCCGAAAAGATGGAAGGCGAAGTCGACTTTGGTAGAATTTGAACTCAGAACGTTGCGACGGGCGAAATACCACCAAGCATCCCGTCCAGTGTGCTAACAATTCTACCCGCTCACTTCCTTACAGAAAAATTAAAATGATAATAATAAAAAGGCTGCAGCGTCTTTTCAATTAGAAAAATAGGAAGCAAAGTGCTGGAATGTACTACCTCTCTGAGCTTATATAGAGGAATTAAGTCAGAGCCGAATTAAAATCCATTTAGGCTCTAAATACTTAAAAGATTTTGGTGCCCCCAAATATATATAATTCAAAATATAAATAATAATAAACCACAAAATAAATTTTTATTTTTCAAAATAAAACCAACAGTAACATGGAAAATATGTTTTATATACTTCCACTTTATTCATATTTGAAAATTTTCCCCGTCTTTTTTTAATTGCAAAATCTTTGATTAGATTCTCAAAGTTAATCTTACGTAAAACATCTGCTTCTATACTTAGTAGAGATAAGGAATCCAGAACTTTAACAAGCTTAAAGTGATTTCTTTTGAGTAGTACACCGTTTACCATTTCTGTAGTGCCACCTCCTTCCCTTGATGCCCTAAGCAAGTGCTTATTTTGTTTAACGCTGAGTTAAGTAGATGGTCTAATGAAGCAGAGGTCAAAAAAGAGTGAAATAGAACTTTAGAACACAGAATTTCTGTCTCCGGCATAGATGAAATGATGATAACGCACTTGAGAGCAAGAACAACAAGAAAACGAGCTGTGATCCACTATAAAGGTTTCGAACGTTTAGCAGATCTGTTTTTAGCATGGTTTTCTATCACATGCACATTAAAATAAATGTATGTGTACTATGTATTTAGTTTTTCTGGACAAGATATTTTGTTTCTGTCAAGCAGACTGCTGTGATGAGAGTTATGATGCCCCCTTGCGAGAGATAGACTAGTCCGAGTAAAGTATAAATAGTAACGACCCGAGTGAGTTCGAGGTTCAGCGAGTGAAGTACGTGTTAGTTCGCAGTGAAGTTGGAAGGTGTCGGTTGGTTAGTTAACAAGGAATATTGATTGTTGGTTCGTAAAGAGATTTGTTAGTTTGTTAAATTGTTTTTATTGTTGTCTGGTTATCTTATTTATTGTACGTAACAAATTACGTTACATCTGGCAACAAGGGTTTCGAAGCTCACGTAGGTTATTTAACAATTTGTTCGGGATACAACTTGTTAAATAATGGAAGACCTATTAGCTTCCATAGTACAGTTGCAAAAGCAACAACAGCAGCAGCAGCAAGAGTTGCAGAAGAAACTATTACAGCAACAACTATAACAACAACAACAATTATTGAAGTTAGATTTTTAAAAGTCCAAAAATGAGGGAAGTTCGTTTTCGCCAGACGGCGTTTCGAACTCGATTAATGAATTCAGTTATAACCCAGAGGTGGGTATAACTTTTATATCGTACTACAGAAGGTACGAGGAAGTTTTTAAATAAGATTGCAGATTATGGTCGGACGAACAAAAAGTGAAATTGTTATTCCGAAAATTTGCTCCGTTAGAGCATGAACGTTACTGTAATTTCATATTGCCCAAAAAATTTAATGAAATTTGTTTTAAAGAAACAATAGAATTACTGTGTAACATATTCAGTGATAAAACTTCTCGTTAACATTCGAATGAAGTGTTGGAATATAACAAAAAAAGAGAATGATGATTTTATCACATACACAAGAACTGTCAACAGGATGTGTGAAAATTTTAAGTTCAAAGAACTTACACCCGAGATGTTCAAGTGTTTTATTTTCGTACAAGGCCTTACAGCAAACGAAGATACAGAGATTTGGGTAAGAATTCTTTCTAAATTGGAACAAGCTAACTAAGATCTAACTTTACAGTCCGTGGCTGAAGAATGACAAAGGATGGTAAACCTGAAACACGATGTAGAAAAAATTCAAGCAAAGGATTCTTCAAAAATACAGATATGCCGACCAGAAAAGTACCCCCCACCCCCACCCCCAAAAAAAGAAGCGCCACGTCCTAATCCATGTTATGGAGGTGGAGGCATACATTTCAGAAAAGACTGTCCATTTAAAAATAAATGTTACGGTTGCAAAAGAACTGGTCACCAGAGTTCACACTGCAGAACAAAATTACGAAGGTCAAACATTAAAAATCCTTGAGAGCTCTCAGCAGAAACAAAAATCGACTCCCACGTAAGAAAATTCGTACACGTAAAAATTAATAGAATACATATTAAACTTCAACTGGATACTGGAAATGATATTTCAGTAATAAATATAGACACATGGAAGAAAATAGGGAAACCTATGTTGAGAAATGTAATTTCATAGACGAAATGTGGATTGGTGTCACATTTCGGGGAAAAACATGCAAGGCGAAAGTCTTGATTGTTAAAAATGCAACCGATCTGTTGGGTCCCGATTGGTTAGAATTATTCGATTTATGGGACCTTCCCGTAAATCTCTCTTGTAAAAACGTAAATGGTTGTCCCTCTAAAAATAATTCGTCTGAAGAGTTAAAGAGAAAATTTTTTTTAATGTTTCAGCAAGTACTTTCGGACAAACTAGGTCTATGCGTGTTTTGAATTAGACGATAACATTGCACCCGTGTTCAAGCCTAATAGGAAAGTGCCTTTTGAAGCAAGTGGACATTGAGTTGGACAGATTTGAAAAAAAAACAGAATCATTGAAAAAAGTGGATTGCGTGAAATGGACAGTTCCGACTGAAAGCCCATGGTCCAAGATACATATCGACTACGCTGGACCAGTGAACGGCGCATACCATCTTATCGTTGTGGATAGCTTTACAAAGCGACCAGAGGTATGCAGATGTAATAAACCCACAGCAAAGACAACAAAGTTTCTACTCGAGTTATTTGCTCGATACAGTGTTCTAGACATGTTAGTTTCAGATAATTGAACACAATTAATTAAATTTCTGCAAAATACATGCCGTAAAGCACATCTTTACTCTTCCCTACCACCCAAGGTCAAATGGGTGGGCGAAAAGATTTGTCGACATGTTCAAAAGAGCTCCAAGAAAAGCTAAGGACGAACTAAATAATGAGTGTCGGTTGGTTAGTTAACAAGGAATATTGATTGTTGGTTCGTAAAGATATTTGTTAGTTCGTTACATTGTTTTTACTGTTGTCTGGTTATCTTATTTATTGTACGTAACAATTACGTTACAACACAGACGATGCACCATAGACTTGGCATTAACCTTCAATAAAATGGAACTAATTGTCGAGTGTTATCTGGTAAATATGCACATCGGTATTGGTGGGAGTATTATTCATTTAATTGTAGCTTGGCCAAGCTTCACGAACATTAACATGCCAAGCGGTACCAAAAAGGTCCCAGAGTAGTTCTGTAGCACGCCACCAGATGGCAGCACACGGTTGCGTGCACAGTTAGAGCCAGCGGTGATTTTCATGAGGCTGTGTGCCGAGTGACATCGTTGAGTTTACTTCACAAGTTGTGAAATTTGTGTTTTTGTGATCAGGTTTATGCTATAGTCTGCGATTTTTGTCATGGACAGGAAGTTGGAACAAAGAGCAAACGTGAAATTTTGCGTTAAACTTTGGAAATCTGCTACAGAGACATTGAGCATGCTTCGGCAAGCTTATGGCAATGAGGCAATGGGTCGTAAGCAATGTTTCGAGTGGCACACGCACTTCAAAAGCGAAAGAACGTTCCTGGAAGACGATGAGTGATCTGGAAGACCTGCCACGAGCGCCACCCCTGGAAATGTGGAGAAAATTCATCAGCTTAGTACACGAGGATCATCAGAGGACAATCAGCGATGTTTTGAAGCATTTGAGGGAGGACATTATAGGAAAATGACCGGATCTGTGAAGCACGAAGACCCTGTCACCGAGCTCTTCTCACTTGTGGGTTTCTCGCGAAAAACAATACGGTATCTCTTCCGCACCCGCTCTCTTCGCCAGATTTAGCACCTGCAGACTCCCATTTCTTCCACGAGATTAAAAAAAAAAACCGCTCAAAGGTCGCTGCGTAAACACCGTTGTCGAGATCAAGGGCGAATCGCAGAAGGTCCTCGACTCGCTTACGGAAAACGACTTCCCGGCCGGATTCCAAAAGTGACAGGAACGTTGGGACCGGAGTATTGCTACACAAAGTGATATTATTTCGAAAGAGATGATGTTAAAACTTAGGCAAATAAGTTATTTTTATTAAACATAACGGCACTGTTTAAATTCTACGGAAACAAGCGAAGGTGGACGAATGACAGACAGACAGACAGATAGCTCTGGCCAGTCAGTAGCCTAAGAATCAACTCAAACCAGCAGTAACGTTCCTTGTCAGATTTTTCTACTTTCACTTCTGACAGCTAATACCAGGACAATGCCAACATAACTAGTCCGGGAACTTTTTGATACCATCTCGTACATACCATATGCTGTTTCAATAAGAATAATTTTGTTCTTATCGGGCTGCGAGCGAGAGATTTGGTGTTCCTACCTGACAAAGTCAAATGCTACAGAAACGCATGTGTTTATAAACGAATGAGGATCTATTTCAAAACGGGGGCACCAGTATTTTCTTAACGAAACACTAACGAAACACTTTGAAACTTGGGACACTGGTAGAATGTGTCATATAAAACATCTTTTACTCTTAGTCTTCTTAACAAAAAAACGTACATCGCAAGTTATTCCATGTTAAAGTTGTCGTATTTCTGTAATTTCAACCAATCACTGACGTCTATTCAGCTCAATAGAGTTACTGCTGGGCGGTCATAAAAATGTTATTCCCTGTGACATATTTCATCCGGTTTAATCGTAATTTATACGCATATATTGTTTATATAATAAATTACGCTGTGCGTATCTATGTGTGTAACAATTTTAGAGTTCGGATTCTAGAGTTAGGGTTAGTTTTAGGGTTACGGTTAACAGTCTAGTTAGGGTTAGGGGATTAATACGATATACACCGTTACAGCGCTAACTGTTTTCAACTGAATAGACGTCAGTGATTAGTAGAAATTATCGAAATAAGACAATTTTTTACATGAAATAAATTTGAATACAAACATTTTTTTTCTGTTCTATAACACAAAATAGATAAGTATACGAAGTTTGAAAGTCTTTCCGTACCAAAAACACTACATAAAACATAAATGAAAACTGGTGCCCCCGTTTTGAAATAAATCCACGAATGACCTTATTCACAGCCGATCCTGTGTCTTCACTCATGACTAAGATAAGCACTTTCTCCCGGGACTATCTCGACAGCGAAAGGTCTGCTCACGTCTGAAGGCACCCGAATGTGTTGAATATGGCTTCATGTGAATATATTTCATTTAACGCTACTTCATGCGATGTGCGACATTATTATTTATCTAGACCTTCCAATATTTATTGAAATCACCCAAAACTGCAAATCACTCAAAGTCTACTGCATTATGTATAAAATCTGACACATAAGTAGCCCAAACTTCAGAATTAATAACTAAATATGGAAAGCTATAGTAAATATCGGTGATATTGACGAATATTTAGTAAATGCAAGACAATATTACCTTAGTTTATTAACTTTGGCAAATAACCTCAAGAAATAAGATAGATTTGCTATATCTATGTAATATACAGAAACGTAAAAATAGCGTGAAGTGGTTAAACATGATGAAAAATAAACTATACTATATAAACATAAGTCTACATGTTCTATATATCTAGGTATCCTTTTTAAATGGTTCTTTGTCTTTATTACTTACAACCAATCTCGTTGTCTCTCTGTCTCTTCCTCAATCCCTATTTGCTTGCTTGTATAGGTGTGTATCTATCTATTCTGTCTATGTGTCTGTATGGTATACGTAGCTATCCAGTTGCCCGACTCTCTCTCTATGTATGTCTATCTATTTCAATAAATTATGAACACGTGTTCTACGCGTGTATCAAAACACATAGATATTTAAAACATGTATCAACCACTTATACTGACGCGCACCAACTCAGAAACAAGAACTCTCACTTCCCAACCCACAGACACACGCACACACACACGTTCACATATACACACGCACACACACACGTTCATGCATACACACGTGCACGCACAAACACTCACACACAACAACAACAACAAATCACAAAACTAGGGGTAACTACATACAGATCCATCATACGGACAGCTATTAGGAAAGGTCACAGATGTAAGAGTTGATCACATAGTTGCTGTTGGGTACTGATTATTAAGTGGTGGCGGTGAGAGGTGACAAATAGACTGAGAAGGTAGCAGTGTTTGAGAGAGAGAGAGAGAGAGAAGAGAGAAGGATAGAGATGGAGAGGGGATGGTGAAATTTGATGTGACAATGATATATATATGTATGTATATATATATACACATACATGCACACACTCTCACATGTGTAATAGGTATATATACATACCATATATATATATATATATATATATGGTATATAGTTGTGTGTATTGTTTATATGTGTACACGTACGCACGCATACCTACAAATATATATGCATATACATATACATACATCACTCACACATACGGTCACCCCCTCCCACTCTCCCTTTCTCTCTCCCTCTCTGCACACACTCACACACACACACACACACATATACACAGCACACACACACACACACACGCACTCACAACCAAGTGATCAGGAAAAAGACAGATAAACAGAGATAGAAAGACATAATGCCGAGAGAGAGAGAGAGAGAGAGAGAGAGAGAGAGAGGGGGACATAAGAGAAGACAGAAAGAGGGAGGGAGGGTGAGGTGGGAGAGTGAAAGAGATAATATGGAGTTAAATAAAGTTTAATGAACATTAATTGTGTGTTATCTTATTCAATCTCCGTTTTCACCCTTTTCGCCTTAATCTCTCTCCCCACTTTCTCTCTTTCTCTCTCCTTCCGCTGCTCAACTTTGCTCTTCACAAATGTTCCACTCAGCTACTGTTGTCTGTTGTTACTTTTGAAGCTAGTGTTAAACCTCGTGTTGTTGTTGTTTCCTTGTTGTTTGCTGTTGTTGTCTTTTATTGGGTCTTTTTTTTTTTTGATAACGTCTACTTTGTTAGATTCGGTGTTAGTCCTTCTGTTGTGGTTACCGCCGTTATTATTCTTGTTAGTACATAAAGCTAATAAAAAAAGATTCTCTTGCATTTACGAAATATTTGTCAATATCACTATTTAATACATATTTCCTTCCATATTTAATTTAGTTATTAATTCTGAAAGTTGTTCTATTTATGTATCAGGTTTTCTGAGTTCAAATTCCGCCGAGGTCGACTTTACCATTCATCCATTCGGAGTCAATAAATTAAGTACCAGTTGCGTACTGAGGCCGATCTAATCGACTGGCTCCCTTCCCCAAAATTTCGGGCCTTGTTCCTAGAGTAAAAAAAGAATATTATCATAGACAGCTATCACGTACACATTCCCAGCTTCCAAGTTCTGTTTTTCTGATTGGATAAAAATAATCAAACCTCTGTAACATTTTTCCCAAAAAATTTCTGCAACAAGTGAATAGCAAAAACAGATTCAGTGTGTAAAATTACATCAATATACCAAATTTGAAAACTTTCACTTAATTTTAAAATTTCAAAAACTGTGAGTGAAACAGAAAAGTGATCTTTTACTTTTGGCCGGCACATAAAAAAAATAATTTTTTGTAACTAAACACTTTCAAATTTCGTATACTGGTAGAATGTGTCATTTAAAACATCATTTACTCTTGGCGTTTTTAAGAAAATTCTTTATTTTCGAAGTTATTTCGTGTTAAAGTTGTCGTATTTCGGTAATTTCAACCATCTATAACGTTTATTGAGGTGAAAACAATTACTGCTGTGTCTTGTCAACAAGACGTTATGGCGGTGTAAATTTACTTTGTCACTGTTATTTCTGATATATTTACATTTGAGATACACGTGTATATAGTTTAATCAATTCAGTTATTAGTTTGTTTTTTTTAAATTTCAGTTTATTTTGTTTGAGGAAGTATTTTCGTTTTGTTTTAGCGTTTTCGAAATTGCCTATTTTGGGATCTTTTCCCTTGAATAAAATTACTGCCGTTGTTTGTCAACAACAATTATCGGCGGTATATATTTCGTTTGTCACTGTGAAAAATGAAGAAATTGGATGGGGAGGGTAAAATGTCTTTCCGAAAATAGTAGCTGAAAAAACCCTAACCTAGCCCTAAAACCCTAACCCTAACTCTAACTCTAAAACCCTAACCCTAAAACCCTAAAGCTAAAACCAGTACAAACGCACGAACGATGTCATAAATAACAGTGACAAAATAAATTTACACCGCCAGAACGTCTTGTTGACAAACCACAGCAGTAATTGTTCTCGCCTCAATAGACGTCATTGATTGGTTGAAATTACCGAAATACAACTTTAACACGAAATAACTTCGAAAATAAAGAATTTTCTTAAAAACGCCAA
>NC_142934.1:74864490-74866990 GCF_046866305.1 Octopus bimaculoides | reverse complement strand
GTGATCGGCAGGGTCAGTTGAATGCCACCTCGAAAGAGGCCTTGGCTTGATCGATCGAGATCAGGTCATCTCGATGAAGGGATATATATACAAGGTCATGCGCTGCTTTTCTTGATATGAGATCACCATTTCGCTCACATATGGTTGTGATGTATGTGCCTGGTGTACCATTATCAGACGGGTAGTCATGATGGGTATACTGGGCTTTGTATATTTTACCCCAGTGTCATTTTGATAGCCTACACTGCTCTCTCGTTCAATAATGACGATGATGGTGATGATGATGATGATGATGAGAAGAAGAAGAATAAGTAGTAGTAGTAGTAGTAGTAGTAGTAGTTGATAAATATGAAGCCCTGAGAATTGAGATCGCTAAGATGTGACACCTACGAGAATCGAACATAAAGGTTATCCTTATTGTCATCGGAGCATTATCTTCAATAGCACCCAATCTGGAAAAACATCTAAAAACCTTAGAAATACCCTACAATCTAGATGTATTGCAAAAGTCAGCATTACTTGGAACTGCGCGCATATTGCGTAAAGTACTGTCTGTCTGCGGTCCTTGTTGTGACTTGACAAACAGTACAAACAACCGGTAGACACAATATCTTCAATCAACAACTTCACGATATTGTATACTGTGCGACGTCTATAATAATAATGATGATATGCAAAATATGTGGGAAGAAGGTCGAAAGCGTTACTCACATTGCTGGTGCTTGTGAAAGTCTTGCGCAGAACGAGTACAAACGTAGACACAAGGTAGTCCAAAACCTTCACTGGCTACTATGCCAGAAGTGTGGAAACGAGGTAACGGGTGTTTGGTACCAACATACATCGGAAACGGTAATGGACGAAAACGAGAAAGAGAAGTCAAAGTCTCAGAGGATCTGAGACTTTGACTTCCAGACAGATAAGTTGTTAGAGCACCGCAGGCCAGATATGGTAACCTTTAGGAGGGATAGACAAGAGTGCCTAATAATCAACGTGGCAGAGCGAGGAGATCAACATACTATCGTGAAAGAAAGAAAAAGAGTTGATAAATATGGAGACCTGAGAATTTAGATCACCAAGATGTGACAGTTGCGAGGGTCAAACATAAAGGTTATCCCTATTGTTACCGGAGCATTGAGTTCAATACCACCTAACTTGAAGAAACATCTGGACACTTTAGAAATACCCTATTATCTTAGTTTATTGCAAAAATCGGTTTTACTTGGAACTGCACGCATGCTGCGTAAAGTAGTGCCTGTCTGAGGTCCTTGTTGTGACTTGACAGACAGTACAAACCCCCGGTAAACACAATATTTTCAATTTACAACATTGGATACTGTGCGATGTCTTAAAGAAGAAGAAGAAGAAGAAGAAGAAGAAGAAGAAGAAGAAGAAGAAGAAGAAGAAGAAGAAGAAGAAGAAGAAGAAGAAGAAGAAGAAGAAGAAGAAGAAGAAGAAGAAGAAGAAGAAGAAGAAGAAGAAGATGAAGAAGAAGAAGAATGGTTTCAAATTTTGCCACGAAGGCAGCCATTTTGGGGAGAGTGTTTCATTGGTACTTACTTTATCGACTCCGAAAGGATGAAAGGCAAAATCGACCTCAGCGGAATTTGTACTTAGAGTGAAACGGCAGACGAAATACCGCTAAGCATTTCGCCCGGCGTGCTAACGTTTCTGCCAGTTCGCCGCCTTATTAATAATAATAATAATAATAATAATAATAATAATAATAATAATAACAATAATAACAATAATAACAATAATAACAATAATAATAACAATAATAATAATAATAATAATAATAATAATAATAATAATAATAATAATAATGATAATGATAATGATAATGATGATGATGATGATGATGATGATGATGATGATGATGATGATGATGATGATAAGAAGAAGAAGAAGAAGAAGAAGAAGAAGAAGAAGAAGAAGAAGAAGAAGAATTGTTGAAGTAGAGCTCGAAGCTATCAAAAGACGGGTCTTGGAAAATAGCAGCAGAGATATCAATGAAATTACTGTTCTTACTAATAAGAGTAATCTCATAGCACAGGAAAGGAGCAGTAGTAGTTTACTTGATTAGAGATATATATAGATGATCTAAAAGAGGACACTAAAGCTAATGGCGACATGATAGACGAACAAAAAGCAATCTACGACAGAATAAAGGTAAGACTACAAGAAAACGATAGCGACATTATCTGCAACCTTTAAAAGGTTGATCGATGGAAATTGAACCTGGAAACGAAAAATGTCAATGAAATTCTGAAATACATCAGAACAAACAACATCACAGAAACAAATAATTTGATCAAGGCAGCAAGTATTGTAGCAGAAAATGTGGGTGTCGATGTCAAGAAAAAGAAACATAATGGGATTGACAAAAGAAAAGATCCATGGTGGAAAAGAAGAATTCAGGCAGGGTTAGACATGCTCTCGAAGGAAATCTCTGTGTTAGACCGAAAAGAGAAAGGGGAGCTTAAAAGCGAACAAAAATTAA
>NC_142934.1:74849490-74856990 GCF_046866305.1 Octopus bimaculoides | reverse complement strand
CTCTTTCCCCGAACCGCTAAGTTACGGGACGTAGACACAATAACACCTGTTGTCAAGCGGTAGTGGGGACAACCACAGACACGAACACGCACACACACACGCGCACACACATACACACACATATATATGACGGGCTTCTGTCGACCAGATCCACTCACAAGGCTTTGATCGGCTCGAGGCTATAGTAGAAGACACTTGCCCAAGGTGCCGCGCAGTGGGACTGAATCTAGAACCATGTGGTTGGAAAGCAAACTTCTTATCACGCAGCCACACCTGCGCTTTGGTGTTTCTATAAATATTAAATCTCCAGTTAACCATATTTTACTTGTGTGTTCGTTAATGCTAAGTAATACACCCAACTTCGTGCCAATGTATTCTTTTGAGGATTGTATATAAATATTTACCGCTGCTATTTTCAGTTAACAATATTGTGATTTTTAAAAATAGTTTCATTGGTCTAAAAGAAATATATTCTATCTTCATTGAGTGCAGAGGGATTTGCATATCAACCAGCCAAATCTAGTGTCCGCTTTTCTTTTATAACTTCTACTTCTCAGTGGGAATAAAAAACTCAAACAGAAGAATGTTGACATAAATAATGAATAACAGCAACCCATGAATGTCCCCTGGGAGAAACACTGTATTTCATTACCAGTTTGTCTAATTCGTTATTAATTTTAATTTGCTTCCTTGTTGTTTATTATCTTTTTTTAATATCTATTAAATATGGCCTTGTGCTAAAATTCGAAAGCAATATTTTTTTATTAAGTACCCAGTTTCTATTCCTATTTCTTTTCAAAATTAGAATTTGGTGAGGCACATGTCAAAAGTTTTATTTATGGACTCCTTTGATTACTGTTTGATTCTGGTGGACCCCGTAGCCATTCAATGTTTGAAAATTATTTTTATAGATACTTCTTTCAAAATTTCTTATTTGTTTTCCAGATATTAACTTGCGAAGGCTGAATTATGTAAAACATTTGAGAAAGAAATCTAGGTGTTTCTTGCAATAAATACATCTAAAGCAAGAACTTTTTCAGGAACCCCTAAAATACCACTGTGGGATTCAATTTACTGTTTTGCTAGTGTGACCACCAAAAATCTTATATAGACCTCCAGGGTCATATGGACTTTAGTTCAGAACCACTGAGTTAGACGAGAGACCTACTGACCAAAATTTAGAAACTTTTCCAAGTTCATGAAGGCATTTCGTGACCAAAGCGTGACTTGAATTGAACTGTTTTATAATTCTCGAGCAGTTTGCTTTGGATTTTCTTCAACTACAGTTTGCAGAAGCTCAGCATCGACAGAGCTTAGTCACCCAGCTCGATAAGATTCTACAAGAGAAAATTTCCCGAGCGAAACCAAACAGACCATCGTTATCATGTCCGGACACTTGAAACTGAATTTCAATAGACAGAATGAAGAACGAATATTTCTTGCTGCTTCCATTGTTGAAGATATAGTAATTGATATAGTAAGCTCTTGAATTGATATGTCTGAAATGGTTCAGATTTGATATGTTTGAAATGTCTCAAATGGTTCAGAATTGATATGTCTGAAATGGTTCAGATCTAAACTCATTTTTAAACAGTAAAATCGATACAAATTTAACAGTAGAATGGAAAAATTAATGCTTATTTTACAGTGAGTATTGAAAAGGTACCGTCAAAGTTATGCAAAAAGAAAAATGCGACAGGCTTTTGTTTTTCTCTCTCCCCGTTTATTTTCCATTCTCTCTCCATTTTTTCTCCCCTATTCCTTTCTGTCAAAGAGCGTAGGCTCGAAGCGTAAAAGACTTCTCTATTCTTCCCGAACGTTTCACTAATACACCTGCTTGTTGTTCCAGCACCTGTCTTCGTCTTTAGTCTTTCTGTAAATTTGAACTATGTGTGTGTGTGTGTGTGTGTGTGTGTGTGTGTGTGTGTGTGTGTGTTTCTATACATAAACACGTGTGTGTGCACGCGCGACTGTATGCCTTGCTATGAGCCTTTAATTCCTTAATGGAATGTCAGAGGAGTCGTCGTGATACAAGTTGCCTCTAGCACTTTAGACTTGGTGGAGTCATTCCCTTCTAGGTCAGATCTCGATCGATTTATGTATGTGCGGCCTAAAATTGAAAAGAGCGATAATAAAGCATTTATTGGTACCCTACCAATATGGCATTACTTTAAATTAATTTTAAATGAAAATCTTGTAAGTCACAAATTTTTGGAGTTCCTTAAAAATTTGAATAGAATATATGTATATATATATATATATATGTGTGTGTGTGTGTGTGTGTGTGTGTGTGTGTGTGTGTGTGTGTGTGTGTGTGTGTGTGTGTGTGTGTATGTATGTATGTATGTATTATGTATTGTGGGTTTGTATGGGTTTATCCCCAACCACCGCTTGATAACTGGTTTTGCCGTGTTTACGTTTACGTAACTTCGTGGTTCGGTAAAAGAGACCAATAAAAAAAGTACCAAACATAAAAGAGAAAGAACTGGTATCGATTTGTCTGATTAAAATTTTTCAAGGCGGTACCCCAGCGTGGTCGCAGTTGATGACTGAAAAAGATTTTTAAAAAAACCCACTAAATTCCTTCCTAAAACTTAAAGCTATGGGAGGTAACTTTTGTAGTATGGATATTAAAAACCTCTCACGGTCGCTTTACCTGCTAGAAATAGCAAACCAAATGCTTTCAAATCAGGTCCCAATGCTGGATGTTTGTGTACCATATGGCAGATTTTCAATCCTAGGATCATCCTGATTCGGAAAAGGTGGAATATGCCTACGTAGAGCAAATGTAGACTGAGATACGGAGGTCCCAGACAGACAGAATTTCGCTTTTATTAATAGAGATGAATATATGTATGTTCGCATGTACATATATTTGTATATGTACAATCTATCTATCCATCTATCTATCTATCTATCTATCTATCTATCTATCTATCTATAATATGAAGGCGTGTGACTTAGTGGTTAGGATGTTCGGCTCACGATCGTAAGGTCGTGGGTTCGACACCCAGCAGCGCAGCAGAACACTTTATTTCACGTCACTCCAATTCATTGGGCAAAAAATAAGCAGTACCGTATTTCAAAGAGCCAGCCTTGTCACATTCTGTGTCACATTCTGTGTCACACTGAATCTCTCTGAGAACTACGTTAAGGATGTGTGTGTGTTTGTGAAGTGTACGTTAAGTTCACGAGTAGGTAGACTCGTGACATCGAGAGTATTAAATACTTTTCTATCTCGTTGGGCGTTGTCTTAGTTTGTATTCAGAGCCAATCGCATACTTAGACGAAAATTTGTTGCCACCGATATAGGAAAACTGTGAATAAACGATTACTGGTATTCTATCTAGCATTCGCACTAGTTGCTGGTAGACGATTTATGTCTGCCTTCAATGTTTCTTTTACTTGTTTCAGTCATTGTACTGCAACTATGCTGAGACTCCACCTAGAAAATAACACGTTCCTATAACGGGAATCGAACCCGAACCTCCTGGGTGAAAGCCAGGAATCCTATTTTGTTTTTCAACACAGCTAATCCATAATAAATTATATCTCGGGACGAACACCTCAGTAAATTTGCCTTTCACTAAGTATATACGCAGACGGTTATTTCAGTACGATAATGTTTCTGTTGCATAAAGTTCCGTGGTCTTCCTGGAAAGTTCCGAAGAGGGGCTACTTCCTGGAAAGTTCTTAGGATGGGTCTTCCTGGAAAGTTCCGAGGTCTTACTGGAAAGTTCCGAAGAGGAGTTTCTTCCTGGGCAGTTCCGAGGAATTACTTCCTGGAAAGTTCCGAGGAAGTGGAGATATTACTTCCTAGAAAGTTCCGAGGAGAGGCGGATTACTTCCTTGAAAGTTCCAAGAAATTGGAGGAGGGGAGGAATTACTTCGTGGAAAGTTCTGAGGAGGAGAAATTACGCCCTGTAAAGTTTCAAGGAAGGGGAGGAGGGGTTGGAATTACTACCTGGAAAGAGGCCGGGTGAAACCGGGTTTAGCTGCTAGTCTTCTATAATATAAATTGGACATGGGCGATTGTTGTATTCTTTCTTGTCTTGAGGTTCACAGCCAAATGGCTGGGTGGATTCGCGTGAAAAATGGCACACATGTGGAGACGGGTGCATAGACTGGAATGCGATTTGTATTTTTTCCTAGCCCCGATAGTTACCGAGAAAACCGAGAAAATCGATTAAAACTTTTTTTAATGCAGTTCCCCTGTTTGTTCCGCCATTAAAACAACCAGTTGCTCACACAGCCGGCATATACCATTTCACTAGCAACAAGGGGAATTCAGGATGACAGCCAGCCAAAACTTTCGCTATACTGACTCTCTTCTTTCACCTCTTTGTGGGGTTAATAATCTTAATCTTTAGTTACAGTTTCTCATTCAAACTACATGAGAAACTCTGTTATAGATTATGCCTAATCGAAAACGATCACAGCCACATCATCCAAACAGACTGGGTGAAACCGGGCTTAGCTGCTAGTATATATATATAAAACTTACATATGTTTCGACCAAAGATTGATCCAGGCCATGTCTAACTTAATAGCACCACCTGATAGGATAATCTGAATCCCTTTTAAGTCAAGTTTTGTTTATGGTCCATTCAAGTAGTGAGTTCTTGTTGCGTGAGTTGTATCCAGGTATGGGTGGCTTGTCTGGTATTCCTTGAAGAAATCTGTCCAGACTCCGTTTAAAGGTGATGGGATGCTTTTCCTCTTTGATCAGTTTTGGGACAATGTTAAACAGGGCAGGACCTGTTGAGGAAAAGAAATTGTGTCGCAGTGTACCTATATGCTGTGATCCTGAATTGGGCAGGGGACTATGGCCCGAGGTTCCAGCCTTGGATGAACCTTGAAACTAATGTTCAGATCGTTTGGACAATGTTGGCGGTATATTCTCCACATCCTACAAATGATGTACCCCTCGCGGCGGCGCTGGAGAGAGTTGAGTTTCAAGGCTTTAAGGCGGTCCCAGTAATCGAGATCAGTCATGCCTTCAATTCGTTTAGTGAGTGTCCTCTGGGGTGATTCAATTTTCGAGATGTTTTGTATGGGAAGACCACAAGGGGCAGCAGTATTCGAGGTGTGGCCGTACAAAGGAGGAGAAAAGTGGAATGATGACACCTTGTTCTCTGAACCGATGGTTCTTAAGATCCAGGAGCTCATCCTATGAGCTATATCGACCTTATTGTTGATGAGGGCACTCCAACTGAGATTGTTATCAACAATTACACCTAGGTCTCTGATATTATTAGATACTGTGAGCAGTTCCCTTGAAGGAAGAGAGTATGGCTGTTTTAGTACAGACTTTCTTCCAAAATGCATCAGCTTAAATTTTCCCTCGTTTAGTTGCATTTTGTTTTTGTCTGCCCACTGACTCACAGCATATAGATCACATATATATATATATATATATATATATATATATATATATATATATATATATATATATATATATATATATATATATATACGTGTATATATACATGCATATAGATATACATAGACGTGTGTATAAGCTTCTCCTTCTTTCTCTGCCACATCCTCTCTCTCTCCCTCTCCCTCTGTCCGTCTACCTATCTATCTATCTGTTTATCTGTTTATCTGAGTATGTGTACACATACAGATAGACATATATTTGTGCATGTGCATATGTGTGTGCATGTATGTATATAGTATGTATGTATGTATATCATATATATATGTATATATATATATATATATATATATATATATATATATATATATATATATATATATATAATATATATATATGTATATATATATATATATATATATATATATATATATGTGTGTGTGCGTGTGTGTATGTATGTATGTATATATATATATATATATATATATACACATACATACATACATAAACACATGCACATATGCACACGCACACATATATACATACAAAATACCCACACGCACATACACCTCTGTAATGATGTTAAAGACAGACCAGTAATTCCAGTGAAATGTCAGAACATCCCCAAAATTGGACTATCTCTGTAGGTCATCTTCTTACTTTTCATCATTGTTACTGTTGTTATTGTTGAGCAATTCCTCTACTTATCACTGGCTGTTATTGTTGTTACATCGCTGTTTTCTTTCTGTGCGTTGTGGTGGTGGTGGTGGTCGTCGTCGTCGTCGTCGTCGTCGTGGAGAGATCACAGTTATTCGCTGCTGTTGTCGTGGAGCTCATTTCGGCAATTGACGTATTTTTGATTGTTGTTGTGCTTATGTTCGTAGTAAATGCTGCACTTATTTATCGTATCGTTGTTACTGTTGTTGTTATCATCGTTAATATTGCTGTCGTTTTTTTGTACTGTAATTGGTGTTGTACCAGATGGTGCTTGTTACTTGTTACTTTGATCAACCCCGTGATCAATGCTAGCCCTGGAGCTCATCATCCTACAGATATACGTATGTACTACTTATGTACATATTATTACGTAACAGTCTAAGGCCGTGGGCTAGCAGAATCGTTAGCACGCCGGACAAAATACTTAGCGGCTTTTCTTCCGGCTCTTTACGTTTTGAGTTCAAATTCTGCCGAGGTTTACTTTGTCTTTCAACCTTTCGCGGTTGATAAAATAACGACCAGTTGAGCACTGAGGCCTACTCCCATCCCCTCAAAATCACTGACCTTCTGCGAAAATTAGAAGCAGGACAAAATGCTTAGCGACATTTTTTCTGGCTCTTTATGTTCTTGGTTCAAATTCTGCCGAGGTTTTCTTTGCCTTTCAACCTTTCGTGGCTGATAAAATAATGACCGGTTGAGCACTGGAGCTTATCTCCATCCCCTCAACATTGTTGACCTTCTGCCAAAATTAGAAAAAACAGAAAGTTACGTGACAGTCTGTAGTGTAAATAAAATAAATGCGCCTTTTTAAAGCCTAGCGAGGCTGATGGGGCCGGTTTCCCGGTTTCAATGGTGTATGCGTTCCCCAGCTGGACGGGACACCAGTCCATCGCAGCGTTACTCATTTTTACCAGCTGAGTGGACTGGAGCAACGTGAAATGAAGTGTTTTGCTCAAGAACACAACGCGTCGCCCGGACCAGGAATCGAAACCACAATATTACGATCATGGTGCTGATACCCTAACCACTAAGCCACGCGCCTCCACAGTCTGTAGTGTAATAATGAGTAAATGGATCTCACTCGGTTTCCTCGATGATTATTCAGTTGTTCAGTCAACTGAACTACTATTTCATTGAATTACTATCTAAGTGACTGAGTATTCCACAGACGCTGAGGGTTGAAAACTTTTTTGTTTTTGTTTTCAAATTGATTTCCATTCCGAAGAGTTTAGGCACCCTCTACGAAACGAACTGTCTCTCTTTGACAGCAAGAGCAGCATTGTCGGTAAAGAGTTCCTCTCTAAAGAGTTCCTCTCTAAAGAGTTATTCCAGTGTTTTTATGTGGAACTGTAGTCGCCTCATATCGAACAGGTATGGAGAGATCATCCTCATCAAAGTCTTCG
>NC_142934.1:74734490-74844490 GCF_046866305.1 Octopus bimaculoides | reverse complement strand
ACAACAACGCAACCGAGTGTTTTTGTAGACACCCTGTATTAAAGAATTCGTTAGACTTAACCGCCAAATCTTAAACGAGCATGCTACAAATTAAGAAAACTTGCTTTCAATTCATCGAACTTGTCTCGAGCTTGAGGGCCGGGTGGGGACCACTTTGACAAGAGAACCTGGAGCAAATTGCTCCTTTTCGTCTGCATAAATCTGGTTCTGGTTGTAAGAAATGTCCATTATGTTTGTCTGAACTAAATTAGAGATATCTTGTCTTTAGGTCTTTCGAATGGTGTTGCAGGTATATCTGAGTGCTTAGAAATTGTTTTTTTAAAAATCATTATTACTCTTAACTTTAAGGTGACAGAATCGCTAGTATGCCGGACTAAATTCTTTGCGGCATGTCTTTCGTCTTTACATTATGAGTTTAAATTCTACGAAGGTTGACTTTGCCTCTATTCCTTTCGAGGTCGATAAAATAAGTACCAGTTGAACACTGGGTCAATGTAATCTACTGCCCCTACCCTCACATTTTCAGGCCATGTGCCTATAGCAGAAAGGTTTACTCTTTTACTTGTTTCAGTCATTTGACTGCAGCCATGCTGGAGCACCATCTTATTACATGTTTGCTTTTTTTTTTTCAGTTAAGCACCGTCGAACCTAGTTAGTACTTAGGTGGATGAGAGTTTCGGAAACTTCTACGTGTTATAATCAAAAACGCTTAGTTTTTTTTTTTATTCCCCTCCCACTATCTTTTAAAGGGGCGAGCTGACAGGGCCCTTAACTTGTGGTATTTCTTCTGGCTATTTACATTCCAAGTTCAAATTTGCCTTTCATCCGTTCCGGGTCTATAAGATAAAGTCCCAGTCAATAACTGAAACCAACGGTATCGACTAAAATCTTCTCCTCAAAATTGTTGGCATTGTACCTAAATCATAAACATTTCTTTTAAATGGATTTGTGAAAGGAAGAAGAGTTGCGTCCAAGGCCTATCAGAGCCTCCAATATAGGTTAGAAGTTCTCCTCATATTGAACACTGAATATTGAATACCTGCAACACAATGGACTCCTCTATAACCCAGCAACTAGATACTGAAGTTGAATTGAATGGAGGATTGAGTATGTACCACACCAAAACAGGAACAGTCCCTCTGATGGGTTCTCATACAGCTTCCGTCGACCAAATTGAACCCAAAGAGTGGAATTTGGTAGATTGAAATTGTATGGTAGTCTATAGCAGTGATTCTCAACCAGAGTCCACATGACCCTTATGGGTCCACGTAAAACTTTGTCATTAAAATTTATGAGCAATAAATTGGTTATACTTCTCGTACAATACACAAAATATTTTAACAATTTTTTTTTTATATACAATTTCTAATAATATTTTGTAAAACCACCAGACGAGAAAAGGAAGCAATCAAACAAGAGAACTTGTTGAACTCAGCTCTTGACTTGCAATTTTGGTCAAATTAGTGGCGTGAAGGCGAGTGTTGCTGTGTTGTAGAAGCACGCCGTGTCACCGGTCAGGTCGTTTCAACTCGATTGCCTCGATGGAGCCGATCCATTTGCTGGACATAAAGTTCTTCATTGAGTGGGCGGTTGTTTTCAAGCATTTTGTTGCAGATATGCTTTCCCATTCCCACCAAATCAACCTCGTTCTCAGCTAATATTACCATGCATATGCGTAGGAGTGGCTGTGTGGAGGTCGTGTCGAGTAGGCACATAAGTGCGTTGGTGAATTCCTTCCCCCTCGGCGAATTCTTGTATTGAAAAGTGGCCCGACCCAGACCCATCGTTTTGCTTGAGAGAAGCGAAGGCTATATCGGGCGAAAAAACCTAAGAGGACGAGTGCCTCATATTGTGTAATGAAAATTCGTAAGAGGCAAATGCCCTAATTTATGACTTTTTATGTACGAGGTTCATAGCCTCAATGTGAAAATTTAATTTTATAAAGAACAGTGTTATAGAGAAGCAAAGTTCGGCGGGCGGCTTTTGCCTTCTCTCATTATACCATCATATTTATCATCCATTTCATCTCATTAATGTCTTTGTCCAGCCCGTAGCTACCGTCTGTGTACTGCTTTTATGGCAAATTGAAATGAAATAAAGTAGCTTGCTTACGAACCACATGGTTCCGGGTTCAGTCCCACTGCGTGGCACCTTGGGCAAGTGTCTTCTGCTATAGCCTCGAGCCGACCAAAGCCTTGTGAGTGGATTTGGTAGAAGGAAACTGAAAGAAGCCCGTCGTATATATATATATATATATATATATATATATATATATATATATATATATATATATGCGTTTGTGTGTGTGTGTGTGTGTGTGTGTGTGTGTGTGTGTGTGGTGTGTGTATATACGTTTATGTGTCTGTGTTTGTTCCCCCCCCCCAAAAAAAAATCGCTTGACAACCGATGCTGGTGTGTTTACGTCCCTGTAACATAGCGGTTCGGCAAAAGAGACCGATAGAATAAATACTAGGCTTACAAAGAATAAGTCCTGGGGTCGATTTGCTCGACTAAAGGCGGTGCTCCAGCATGGCCACAGTCAAAATGACTGAAACAAGTAAAAGAGTATGCAGTCAATGCAAGAATTGGTTTACTTAGTCATTCACACCATCACCATAAAGGAAGCGTTCAACAAAGAGGAAACTGAATTCTTGAATATGAAATAAAGCCGATGACGACGACGATAAAAATAGTAAGATTTTTAAGACATTAAATAAATACTAGGGTCCATCCGAGAGAAACAAGAACCAATGGCTGAGAATCACTAGTCTATAGCAACAGATGCGGGAACTGCGTGATAGTAGTCTATGGCAGTCTTAGGCAACTTGGAGCTTGCGGGAGTTCCTGCATGGCACGCTTAATGATGTTTTTTAGAAGTGCGGCCTGCTGGATGATGAGCCATGTCACATTTGGCCCGCTTCTCGAAAAGTCGCTCGTGCATAGTCTATGGTAATGGCAGAGGAAAACTGTGATAGCTCATCATAAAGTTATTCTAGATCTAAATGATTTGATTATAGATCGGGTTTATAAGTCGTCCTGAATGTATTTCTGATTGACCAAAATATAATCTGTGAAGTATCCATTGGTTGAACCGAGGATGTATTCATATATATATATGTGCGCAAGTTCCTTAATCACATGGCCCCGCATAAACACACACACATACGCACACAAACGCGCGCGCGCGCGCACAAGTAAGCACATAGGTGGAAAAGATAGTACTTGAATACCAAAGGCGGAATAATGTAATATTTTATTACAGCCGAAAGAAATTTCATACATACATATATGTGCGTGTGTGTGTGTGTGTGTGTGTGTGTGATGTGTGTGTGTGTATGTATGTATGTATGTATGTCATTATTCAGTTTTATTTCAAGATTTCTTGCCAACAGAGAAAGAGCCGGTTTCTAACCTAGTCCAAAGGCTCCTTCATTGGAATTTCAACAGCAACAACAAGGTATTTTTGTATGTATGTATGTATGTATGTATGTATGTATGTATGTATTCTCATGCATATAGTTGCATATCTAGACATGCTCATATATATATTTAAATGATTATATATGTATTCAACACTAAACATGTTGAATACTGGAAAAGAGAATACTGAACACCATAGTGGAGATTGATAATATTTTTATTTTGGTCGAGATAGTCTCCTGCAACTCAGGAGTTTCGCCTGAGTTTCCGTAGGGAACACGAAGATGATGCTTATTGAGGTAGAAACGCGTGTCCACAACAGTCCCCGTATCTCCGGACAATAAGTCTATGTCTGCCTTAATAGCATGTCAACTTTGGAAATTTCTTGATTCC
Source organism: Octopus bimaculoides (assembly GCF_046866305.1). Lineage (NCBI taxonomy): Eukaryota > Metazoa > Mollusca > Cephalopoda > Octopoda > Octopodidae > Octopus > Octopus bimaculoides. The sequence goes on along the minus strand of NC_142934.1, from coordinate 74,840,677 downwards.
TGAGATTATCTCCCTTTCTTATATCGAGGTGATCTCAGTTGTCAATTGGTAATTATGATACATCTTCAAGAGGCAGAAATTGTTTAAATAAATCAAGAATTTATGTTGTATGGTATTTGATATGCCTGTATTTGTCTACGTTGTTCACATATATGTCTCTGACCACTCTCTTATTTTTTTTGTGCGTGTGCGTGTATATGTGTGAATGTATGTATGTATGTATGTATGTATGTATGTATGTATGTATGTATGTATGTATGTATGCATGCATATATGTATGTATATATGTATGTGTGTGTGTGTGAGTATGTATTTATGTATGTATGTATGTATGTGTGCATGTAGGTAAGTAGGTAATGGCTGTAGCCTCATTATATGAGTATGACACTTCTCAACACCAGCATTGACAGAGTACACACACACACACACACACACACACACACACACACACACACACACACACCAAACTAGTTAAAAACTAACAGCACACAAATTCGTAGGTAGTGTGGAGCTGAATATTTACAGTTTAAAATTACTAGAAGATGGTTAGAGATTGTCTACGTGTTATGTGACCGGAAACAATTCTTTAATCTAGCAAGAGATTTACAAATTTTTCCACACAGACGTCATGAAAATGTTTCATTTCGCTGTAAAGACTGCTGGGAATTGTTATTATGACATTTCATGTGCCTTGTCAACCCAGATTTACTTCTGCAGATCTTATTCCAAACAAAGCAAGACAATTCATCAGGTTATGACTGTGAAAAGTCAGTAGAGAGCCTAAATACGTGCTTCCGCTTATGTCTAACTAGTTCAGTATGAGAGAAACAAATACGGTCGCAGGCATTACAAGTTATGAGGGAAAGATCATTGGCCACAGGCAAAGCCTTTCTTGCCTCTCTTTCTATCAGTTTATTACCTTCACACAAGGTAGCACCTTCTCGGGCATTTCTTTTTCTGCATTTTGCTCTGTTCATTGCATCGCTCTCCCAGTTTGCATGCATCATTTTGAAATTCTTTAGAGACTTACTTTGAAATGCATTTGTGATTTACATTGAGGTCTCTTTGCTCCTTTTATCTGACCATATAGTAGAATAGTAGATGTTTGGGCATGCGTTGAACAGATTCCCTAACCAAATAGCCAGTCCAGCGAAGTCTACATCAATGAATTTCAGTTTCAATGTCATCCACACCAGCGCATTCAGTTACTTCAGAATCCGGTATTTTGTGCATTCATTTGATTTTCAATACAAACATCACTAATGAAATCGCTCGAGTAATTTTAAGTGCTTCCTATATACTATTCGTGTCTCACATGAGGAAAGAAGGGATGAAAGCACACAAGCTCTGTACACTGTAACTGTTGTGTTTCTGGTAATATCTCTATTAGACCAAACTCCCCCTTCAAAAATTCTTGAAAGAGTGAGATGCTTTTTGAAGCCGGTTCGCCATTTCATCATCTATAGAACAAACACGATCCAGCACACTTTCAAGATAAGTAAATTTATCCACATCATTCAGTTTTGTGTTTTGAAGAAAAATCTCAGGTTCATAATACGAGGGGATACCCAAAAGAAACCGGAATTTTGCAATATTATTTTATTCACTTAATTTTCCATGTTTACACTTTTATTGCCTTCAAAGTATTCTCCATTTGATGCAGTGCATCGGTCCAGACGCATTTCCCACTGTTCGAAGCAGTCTTAAAACTCTTGCGAAGTGATGCCTTTTAACACCTCCGTCGTTTTTCTTCTTCACCTCTTCCATATCTGCAAATTCCTTAGTACCAGCTTCCGTCACCAGAGCTGACCTTCGAAAAAATGTCTGGATCAACTTCCAACTGTTCTTTCGTTCACGACATGCATTCAGTCGTGACTGCTTTTGATGTTCCGTGAGCAAGCGCGACAAATTTTGTTGCAACTCTTTTCATTCGCAAATCCTCGCTCAGAATTCGTTGGCAGGAGCTCTAGGATACACCAATCATATCAACAAATTCATCAATTGTTTGCTGATGGTCCTCCAAGATCAGTTCATAAATTTTCATGATGCTTTCATTCGTTCGGGAGGTTGATGGTCACCCTGAACGAGGTTGGTTTTCAAGAGACAAGTGACCATTCCTAAAGCGTGAAAGCCACTCATAAACCTGTGTTTTGATAATGGCAGATTCCTTGTAAGCTGTTTAAAGCATGACAACTGTTTCGGTCGCCGTTTGCCCCAGCAGAGAACAGAGTTTCACGGAAGCACGTTGTTTCTTCGTTTCAGTTGTCGCAAAAATCGACGAACAGTTGCGGAAGCACTGCAAAACAAAGACGCATCACGTGGCAGTACGACTTCACTCGACGACGCCGATCGGTTTACTGATGTCTCAGGTGGCTTCTAATGGCGGAAGCCTGAACTACAATGGGCTTGTCCCACAGAGAACGACTTCACTCGACGACGCCGATCGGTTTACTGATGTCTCAGGTGGCTTCTAATGGCGGAAGCCTGAACTACAATGGGCTTGTCCCACAGAGAACGTTTCCGGTTATTTTGGGGTATTTCCTCGTATGAGTTGGAAGCTAGTTGAAACATAACAGTTTTATCCTAACTTATTGTCAGTTCAAAGGGCATACTGGATTCATCAAGTTTAAGCTTTAGGTGCTGCATGTCTCTCATCGAATGGGTTACCAAGTCACAGTCATCTGCATACAATAAATCTTATTAGCTAAGTAAACGTCTTTGTTTTGCTGACAATCTTCCCAAATTAAATAATTTATCGGTGCTTCTATAATGAATATGTAGTGAAACTAACACCTCGATCGCCATTACATACAAAACTATCTATCGCCATTAGATACAAAACTACTATCGCCATTACATACAAACTATCTTCTCATTTATATATAAACAAGCGCGGGCGTAGTGGAAAACACATTTCCTTGTCATCACGTGACTGATTATTATTCGAAGCGGCAACTTCTTCGAACCGTTCCCGCCAGAACGCAAACTGACCAATCACGGCCCCTAATAAGGTCACGTGATAGAGTATTTTTCTGATGCCTTGTGAGCCCACCATCAACTATAAATAGAGCAAATCATACCCGGCAAAATCGTCTCGGTTCAGATCTCTCTGAGATCTGTTCCGTGTACCACACAGCAGCAGCAGCAGCCAGCGACAACAAGCACAGCTTCGTCCAGCTACGACTACCACCGACGTCACCATCAGCAACACGAGTCTACGACTACTAACCAGCATCATCTTCGCCACCAGCGTCAACACGACTTTCTACGTACACCACGATAAACTAACCAAACAGCAACCGTGGCACATATTCTCTCTTCGATTCTGTTAGGTGTTTCATATTCACCACGATTAATAAAAGACAAAGAGTTCAGCCAGCGACGAACATCTGTATAACAAGAACCCGGCCCGGCATGGAAGCCACAACATCACAACTAGTGAGCGCTCTGCCACCCACACAGCCTCAACTTCTTTCACATACAGACTCTTCCTATTGTGTACTCTAAGAACTGGTATAAATACTCACACGTGTTACTGACTCTTTCTATCTGCTGTATATAACGCATACACATTCATGTATCACTTACACACACTCTTTTCTTTATACGACGGCCTGTCTTTTATTATGTTTTTATATGTCGCATTCACACTCACACACAGACATACATTTTAACGCCACAATAAATATTTCTGTTATTCATCTTATACGGTTGTGTTCAATATCGTCTTAATTACTGGCCAATTATGTTATCGTAGTATAACATTTTTGTATATCATTATTGATATATATTTTGTGTTCGACCGTGTGACGCGTTTAAATAAAAGGAGTCCTGTTTTTTCCATTCGTCACCATTTCTCCTTTTTGGGTTCGCACGGTCGTTCTTACAAATACGCCTTCCCTGCAATCTTTGAATGCATTTGCAAGCACAACCGAAAGGTATAGAGAAATTATCGTCGGTCCAAGAATATCTCCCTGCTTTACTCCATTTACCACTTTAAAAGATTCTGAAAGAACTCCTCCAGCATTAGCAAACACGTCCATGTAATCAGGTAAAGATTTTATCATGTTCACGAAATGTACTGAGCAGCCAAGCTTACGCAAAACTCCCATAACGCATGCCTAGTCACTGTATCAAAAGCCTTTGTCAAATCAGCAAAAACCCGGACTAAGTCTAGATTTTATTCTTGACATTTTTTTTTTATTGCACCTGACTTACGGAACACATCATATCCATGATCCCTTTGTTTGGTCTAAAACTCTGGTCTGAGACTCTGAGAGAACATTTGGTGAAAGCTCATCGTTTAATCGTGCAAGGAGAACCTCAGAAAGTACTTTGCCGGCAGAGGATAAGAGTGTGATTCTTCTAGAATGACCATATTCATCTCGTGATCCTTTCCCCCTTATAAATGAGGAATTAAACACCATCAGGTCATACATCACAAGTTATTTCATGCATTAGTTTTGCCACATGGTAACCTCTAGACTGGAAAATCTCTGCTACAATTCCATCTATTCCTGGTGCTTTTCCAGGATTAAGTTTACTAATCGAGATTTGAACTTGTGACATTACAATTTTAGATAAATAAATTAGAAAATTGCTCCTTCCATCGTTTTACAATAGCTTCCATTGACGTAAAGAATCTTTCCTCATTCTTTGAGCATAAAGGTGTAATTCTTGCAAATTTAAGACCATGTGCTTTTTTTTATGAGAGCATAAATCTTTTTAGCATCATGGCAATCAGCAATTGATTAAATATCTTTTGACAAATCCCTCCACCAATTTTTTTCCTACCTCTTATTGTTCGCTGTATCTCTTATTGCTCTCTGTACCTCTGTTTTTAATTCGTTTTAGCTCATCTTGTATCTTTTTTGCATCTAATAGAGGATAAATTACTCTAAAGAAGAGATTTTCTGAACACAGGCTTATGCTCAAGTAGCAAAGTATTATTTTTATCAAGCAAATCCCAATTATCAGCTTTTTGAAAACCAAAGAATTCAAAAGAGATATCTCTTTACTCTTTTACATGTTTCAGTCATTTGACTGCGGCCATGCTGGAGCACCGCCTTTAGTCGAGCAAATCGACCCTAGGACTTACTCTTTGTAAGCCTAGTACTTATTCTATCGGTCTCTTTTACCGAACCGCTAAGTTACGGGGACGTAAACACACCAGCATCGGTTGTCAAGGCTTTGGTCGGTCCGAGGCTATAGTAGAAGACACTTGCCCAAGGTGCCACGCAGTGGGACTGAACCCGGAACCATGTGGTTGGTAAGCAAGCTACTTACCACACAGCCACTCCTGCGCCTATATACTTTTGTAGATCACCTCATATAGGTGGACCCTGAATTGATGAAGGATGTTCTTGGAAAGCTTCCGGCAAATCACGATCTTTAATCTTTCCAGCATAAATAGGTTTTGTCCAGGTTTTATTGAACGACCGTCTGTTCTTAGGATGTATTGTCATTTTTATTTTAATTTCTGCACTAACAAGGGCGTGATCTGACCAACAGTCGGCATCCTTTCTTATTCTTTTCAAAAATCAGTGTTTTTTTTGTTTTTTTTTTTCTCAAGAAAGACAGCCGTGTTACCACATTTGAGTCTGAAAGATTGCTTGGAAACCACACGGTGTGCTATACAAACTTATCAGAAAATCGTGTTTTCACAGCATGAAACTAATAGCAACTGTTTTAAATCCTGTGTATATTAAATGATATTTATCTCTCACTGGATGGGGTATTTTTTTTTTTTGTGATACCACCAAGAAAACAGAATTCCAAACATGAATGTATACATTTTTATCACTATTATTAATCGGCAAAACTTACAAAGTATCTCAAGGGCCGAGAGTTGCGTGCATTTGCACTATCAGATGCACGAAAGTCTCGGTCGTTGGTCACTCTAACTTCTGTTGCCGATTATTAATTATATATATATATATATATATATATATATATATATACATACATTCATACATACACACATACATACACAAACACACACAGAAAATAAATAGACGGGATGATTACGGCAAGAGGGAGCATCTTTGATGATAGGGGTGATCCTAGAATTATACATGAACAATGAAGAATTCTGTAGCAAACACATAATGTAGTTCTTTGTTGCAATGGAATGTCTGTTAATTGAATCTGCAGACGTGTATCAATTTATAGAATTTTAGAAAACTTATAAAGTAATTCTTTGTTAGATTTGCTCGAGATGTTTACCTTTTTTTTTTGCCATTGTTTATTGTTCATTTAATTTTCAAATTTAGAATGTTCGGATTTCTGGTAGGAGGAGGAAGAGGGGTTATATTATATTGAGTCTGTTATTTTATATTTAACATATATCTTAGAATATTTACTTAATTGCTGTGTGTCTAGGTTATAATTGTTTTGGTTTGGTTTTTTGTCGTCTTTTTTTTTTCGGAGACAAGATTTCTTTGTTGCATATATTTGCATAGTAGTGTTGCAGAAATATTGTTGATGGAAGCTAATATGAAATCTGGATATATAATGTAGAAGGATGTAGAATATCTAATGTGGAAGCATATATAGTAAAGATTACATGGTGTACTGTTAGGATAGAACATATATGAAATGCATGCTATATTGTAAGTGTGAAATGTGGAACGTGTGGAATAATAAATATGATTTTATCATTGTTTTATAGGTTGTTTTTTTTTTTTTGTTTTTTGTAGCTCTGGTCTTCCTCTACTGTTTTAGCTTATCGTTTTTGAAATTTAAATAAATCTTACCTCTTTTCAAACATGTGGCGATAGAGTACCATGTAGAAATAAATGAGCATTTTCGGCATCTGTTTCTCTTCGCGCTTTTTTTCTTTTTTTTTTTTTTCAAGAAATGCTCAGAAATGATTTTCACACTTCAAGGAGGAAAAAATTCGGCCTCACATATTCTCTGTGCTCCGGTCGACCTGTTCTATTCAACGAGAATCAAGTGAAGGAGCTCATCTACGAGAATCCGCACCAATCCACTAGGGAATTGACTCAGCAGATAGGATATTCTCATGATAACCGTCGCCCGTAACTTACACTCGATGGGTGAGGTCTAAAAACTCGCTATACAGGTACCACACGCTCTGGGTGAAAGAGACAAACTCCAGTGCTCCTATATCGCCGGAAGTTTGTTCACTCCACACCAGGCTACTAGTGGACACAAACAGAGATTTCTTCACTGCATCGTCACCGGCGAAAAAATAGTCAGTATGAAAATATCAGGGATCTTGTTCAAAACGGGGGCACCAGTATTTTCTTAACGAAACACTTTGAAACTTGGGACACTGGTAGAATGTCATATAAAACATCTTTTTCTCTTAGTCTTCTTAACAAAAAAACGTACATCGCAAGTTATTTCATGTTAAAGTTGTCGTATTTCTGTAATTTCAACCAATGACTGACGTCCATTCAGCCGAATAACAGTAAGTGCTGACTACGTAAACAAACGATTCTCGTGGTGATAAAATTATTATTTCCTTGTCAAAAAATGGCTGAAGCATATTGGCAGTAGCTAATAAACCTTTCTATTATAGGCACAAGGCATGGTTTTTGAGGGAAGGAGCAAGTCAATTAGGGTTAGGGTTAGGGAAAACGAACACACGTATGTTGCCTCTGCAAAATGTCAGAAGTAATGGAGATTAAATATGCTTTACACCGTTTAAAGTGCCAAAGGAGTAAGTGTAAACAGCTGAATACTTGTCAGTGATTGGTTGAAATTATCGAAATAAGACAATTTTTTACATGAAATAAATTCGAATACAAAATTTTTTTTCTGTTCTATAACACAAAATAGATCAGTATACGAAGTTTGAAAGTCTTTCGGTACCAAAAACACTACATAAAACATAAATGAAAACTGGCGCCCCCGTTTTGAACAAGATCCAATATGAGTATGAAGAAGAAGAAAACAGGAGAATGGCTGTGTCCCAACAAGCAAACAACACCTCGAACCAAACCAGAGCTGCAATAAAGCAAGGCAATTGTCTGCGATTGGTGGGACTGAGAAGGCTTATCCACTACGAAATGCATGAAAACAACCACTCAATCAATACAAAGCTTTACGTTCGGCAAATGCATCGGTTCCGTCGTGGCAATCGAATTCAAACAACCTGACTGGTGACACGGCGTGCTTCTACAGCAATGCTCGCCTTCACATCACTAATTTGACCAAAATTGCAGGTTAAGAGCTCGGTTAGGAAGTTCAATCGCCCCTCCGTATTCTGATTATCATTTTTTCAGTCACTCAACAACGAGGATCTGAAAACTTGAATCGATGAATTCTTCGAGTCATGACCCAGTGATATCTACAATCAAGGTATTTACATGCTAGTCGTGAACAATGAAAAATATATTAATGACTGATTTGTTAAAATTGCTGATGAAAATAAGGAATAAAGTAGAAAAACGATCAATTTTATCTGACATCCTAATGGAATATGAAATGTGTAAAATATTGTAGGGGGAATTTAAGATGTATGAAATTATTGTAAATATATCAAATGTATAGAATATTTATTTCTTTATTACCCACAAGGGGTTAAACATAGAGGGGACAAACAAGGACAGACAAAGGGATTAAGTCGATTGCATTGACACCAGTGTGTAACTGGTAGTTATTTAATCGACCCCGAAAAGATGAAAGGTAAAGCCGACTTCGGCGGAATTTGAACTCAGGACGTAACGACAGACGAAATACCGCTAAGTATTTTGCCCGGCGTGCTAACGATTCTGCCAGCTCGAATATTGGAAGGATGAAACGTATGGAATTGCTATATTGTCAAAAGTTTTGCAATATTTTTGTAACTTATTTGTTTTATAGTCAATTTACAACAAAAGTAGTCTGGCTTTCAAAGTTGAGGCCTCTTGGTTGATGAAACGTCGCAAGCGCAGGAAGAGCAAGCGAAACAAGTAATAATCCGAGGGAACGAGGTCCGGACTATATGCTGGATGTGCTAACAATTCGATTCCCTCAAATTTCCAGAGTTCGTTCCGGGTCGTTCGAGCAGTATGAGGTCTTGCGTCATTTTGCTGCAGAAGAGCTCGCTTTTCGTTAACCAGTGTCGGGTATTTTGCTGCACAGTGGCATACAACCGCTCCAGCTGTTCAGAGTACATGTTGACATCGATGGTTCAACCACCCGGAACGAATTTGTAGTGAGTTATCCCCTCATAATTCCATCAGACGCAGAGCATTATCTTAAATTCAAAACGCCCAGGTTTGTAGACAGGTTCCGGAAGTTGGCCCATTTTTTTAACCACTGCTTACGCACGTGTGGATTGCAGAAAAATATCTCCGTCGGATTATTACTTGTTCCAATCTATCTCTTACTTTTTGTGCTCGCGACACTTCATTAACCAAAATGAGGATGAAAATTCAGTGAAGGAGTTCTTCGCCTCGAAAGACAAAAATGGATATTGGCGTGGGATATCCAAAAAAACAGGCGGAAAGGTGGCTTCTGACAGTGGAATACGATGGCCTCTATTTTGAATGTTAGGTTGCTTTTGTTATAATGTGCCAAATAAAGCAAATAAGTTACTAAAACACTGCAAAACTTTTGACTCAATATAATATAAAATATGAAATTTCAGAATATACATTTCATATTCTATATTTGGAATGTGAAATGTATGGAATATTGTACATATAAAATACTGATGTAAATGTGAAATGTATACTGTAATGTAATGGAAAGTGAAATGTATAGAGTATTGCAAGTATGGAATCTGGGTTGTATAGAGCATTGAAAATAAGGATTAGGAAATGTAAGAAGTATTGTAAGTGTGGGATACGGACTGAATGGAATACGGAATATATAGAGCTATAAGTACAGAATATGAAATATTTAGAGTTGTAAGTATAGAATATTGGATTTATCAAACATTGTTAATGTAGAATAAGTAATGTACAAAATATTGTAAATACAGAACATAAACAATATGTACTATAGAATTACTGGGCAGGGGACAAGACTTTCTGGACGGATGCACTCACTGTTGCAAATCCTATTTTTGCTTGTACTACGTTGATGCTCGTTTACAATTATCGCATAGTGTCAGGACAAGGGTACACACGAACGAACACACACACACACACACACACACGGAAGGCTTCTTTCAGTTCCATCTACCAAATCCACTCACAAGTCTTTGGTCATCCCAGGGCAACAGTAGGAGACACTTGCCCAAGGTGCCACACAGTGGGACTAAATATGAGGTCAAATGGTTGGGGAACAAGCTTTTTAATCACACAGTCAGGTTTAGTTCTAGATATACATGTATCTGAATGCATGACCCTAAAGTCTTTCAATGTGGGTTTGCTCCATTTACATTCAGTGCTTACCTGAAAATAGGGCTGAATTAAAAATGGTAAACTCAGTTGACAATTCCATCAAGAAATCGTCCGACTGCTCAATACTTTCAAAGATGTATGAAATACAAAAGAATCTTTTACTTGAAAAACAGTTAAGTGTTAGCAGCAGGAAGGGTATCCAGTTATAACACATTGCTTTAATAATACAGTATTCATCTAACCCCATGCTAGCACGGAAAAAAGACCATAAAACAAATGAATATATACATACACAATACACTAAACCACACACAACAATGGAAATAAATGCATACAGCATGACCATATATATATACGTGTGTGTGTGTGTATGTGCAAGTGAATGTGTGTGTGTGGCTGTGTGGTAAGAAGTTTGCTTCCCATCCACATGGTCACAAGTTCAGTCCCACTGCATTGCATTTTGGACAAGTATCTTCTGTTATAGTCCTGGACCAATGGAAACTGAAAGAAAGCCATTGCAGTGTGTGTGTGTGTGTGTGTGTACTATCACCTTGCCTTGACTTCAAAAGGGATAATTGTAACTGAATGTAACTGCCAGGTAAGCAGTGTTCTTCATTTCCAGTCTTTTGTGAAAACATGTCTGGCCATGGGGAGATATTACCGTTGTTTGTAATCAGGTGAGGGTTTGCAACAAGCAGGGCATCTGGCCGTACAAAATCTGTCTCAACAAATTCTGTCCAACTCATGCAATCATGGGAAAATAGACGTTAAACAATGGTGATCACACACACACACATACACAAATACAACTGTGATAATAATAATTATGACAATAACACAAAGAGAGAAGAAAAAAGAAAAACAACACCATGATAAGGAACAATAAAAAGAAAAGCAGTTTATTGGAGTCTGAGCTGTTATTAGTTACCATAGCAACAGGCTGGTAGTGGAGGTGATAGTGGGTTGGGGCAGGGGAGAGTTAGAACAAATTCCAAGACTGGAACAAAAGCCAATCTTAAGGAATTTATTCTAAAACAGTGAAATCATGGGGGGAAGGGTCATTGTCCAGCTAATGGTCACATTAAAGTCTCCTTGACCAGTGCGACTCAATTAGAATCCATAGCGTTTAGGTGAGGGATGGGAGGATGATTCAGTATCCTTGACCTTTGATGGAGGAGGAACCAGACAGTTCTTCCTCGTGTAAACCACAACTCTGAAAAAAGAAAAAGAAAAAACATTTAACAGAAATATATATAAGATTCATTGGTGGTGGTGGTGGTGGTGGTGTTTAGCCTGTGGCAGTCTTGATCAAACAAACCTACAATCGTTCCATTTTCTTCCTTTTTTTTTTTTTTTAGATTGCAGCGCACTCTGCAGCAAGGGTGGTTGGTGCTAGGAAGAGCATCCAGCCACAAAAAACTGTGCCAAAACAGACACAGAAATATGGTGCAGGTTTCTGTGTGGCCAGCTCCTGTCAAACCGTCCAACCCATGCCAGCATGGAAAGCTGGTGTTAAACAACAACGATGATGATGAGGATGATGATGATCAGTATATCTAGGATGGCATTAATGTGCCCTTACTTCTTTCTTTCTTTTAACACTGCAGATTAGATGAGAAAGATTTAGCTGCTATTTTTATTACATTTGTCAAGGTGGAAAGGATAGTGTTCTTTGAGGATGGCAATGTAGTAGTTAGTGCTCAGGGTTGTTGCAGTAATGTTCTGACCTGTTTGGACAATACAGAAAGGATGGAACTCTCAGGATTGTGTTGTAGTGGTGTTCTGGAGTGTTCATATATTTGAACAGGTCAGGAGGGATAATGTTCCCAGGATAGTGTCGCAATGATTATCTAGAGTATTGCAGATGTGTTTGAACAGATTGAGATGGACAGTACTCTCAGGATAGTGTTGGTTGTTTAAAGGACCCCTAAACATTATATTGGGATGCAAACCACCTAAAACAAGGGCCAAAAAAGTATAACTGTTATATGGTGGTATGACACTCCATTGGTTACGACAACCAGTGTAGTGTTCCAGTTGATCCAATCAACGGAACAACCTACTTGTGATATCAACATGCAAGTGGCTAAGCACTCCACAAGCATACATACCATTAACATAGTTCTCTGGGAGATTTAGCATGACACAGAATGTGACGAGAGTGACCCTTTGAAATACAGGTACAACTCAATACATGTACTTAAGCAAAGTGAAATAAAGTGTCTTGCTCAAGAACACAATGTGCCACTGGTTTGCGAACTCACGACCTTTCGATTGTGAGCCAAATACCCTAACCACTAAGCCATGCACCTTCACTGTTATGTTATATACAACAGAAGCATTATTAGATTAAAACAGCCATGTGTGTATCATATTTAATGTAAATACATTGCATACAAAAATATATTTACTGCAGTATTTATTCAGAGATAATATCTTTTATGGACATGCTGTGTTTAAAAACAGAATATATATAGAGGTAGACGAAAATCATCCTAGCTGCAGACAGTGAGAATGTTAGATGCAGTATTTCTGCCTAGCTGGGGGTTGCTAATTGCATACATGTAATTGGCATCACAGCCAAATGCATGTTAAGATGACACCTGTCGCCAACAATATAGGAAAACAGCAAATAAGCAATCACTGGTATTGCAAATAGCTACCTGGCTAAATAAAAATCTATTATATGCAACAGAAGCAGGATTAGAATAAAATAGCTATCTGTGTATCATGCTCAATGTAAGCGCATAGCAAAAGGCAAATTTATCTCTCATAGATGTGCTCTTTAAAAACATAATGCTGTTATGTTTTGACTATACCCATCTTGGTTATGTCTGTTATGACTGACTGCCATCAGTACATATAAGCACTGACCTAATTAAACATGTCTAGATACTCTGTGATTATTCAACTTGCAAGTGATAGTAACCAACATATCCTAAAATCACACCCTACAGTCTTAAAGACAGTAAAGAAAGGACACACTGGACAATGTAGACAAAGATATTCCTTAACTCATTAACATCTGAGCTGGCCATATCCAGCCAAAATATTCTGTTTTATGTTCAAACCAGGCAGATCCACCCTCTCCCACCTACCCTGTACTGTCATGTTAAAAATAAACAATCAACATCATCAAATTCTAAAAGCTATGAGATAAGCAGTTATTAATTCTAAACAAGGTGAATAAATAAGCATTACATTTGACAGAGTGATCTGTTTGCTAAAGGGTTAAAAGAATAGATGATCATGACTGGACATCTTTTGATTATATTTCTGCTTAATCAAGGTTTAACTGAGTATAGAAAGATGGAAGTCAAAACATTTACAAAAACTGTAACATCCAATTATTTATTGTTAACAAGAAGTATGTGAAGTTTATCAATATGTGTCACTATTGTTACTGAACAAGCACAACACCAAGAGGTATTGTTTCTAATATAGTCACAAATCCTGAAATTCAGAGGAGGGGTTAAGTCAGTTTAATCAACCCCCTGTACTAGACTGGCACTTTAGTTTATTGACTCCCAGAAGGATGAAAAACAAAGATGACCTAGGTGGGATTTGAACTTAGAACTTAAAGAGCCAACAGAAAAACTGCAAGGTGTTTTGTCCAATGCTCTAATGATTCTGTCAATCCCCCCCCCCCCCGTCAACACAGAGAAATTTCACAAGAAAATAAGACCATGTCAACTTGATGTGAATGGTATCCAGTCTATGTACAATCCAAAGTCTTAGATGAATCTGAAGCAAGGATTGCAAGCTTACTCTAGCTTCTTTCTAAATTCCTCAATAACAATATATACCAGGTCATTAAGAAATGAAATGTCCAATTTTGAACTGAAAGTTTATTTTACTTTATCTCAACAAAAAGCAATGCAGTTAATCAAAGTATGCACCTAAATTATCAACACAATTTTGCCATTTTATTGGTAGCTTACTTATGAAGGCAGTGAAGAATTCCAGAGAGCAAGAGGTGATGAGATCATAAAAGGCTGTTTTTGCATCTTCAGATTTGAAGTTTTTTCCTTGCAAAAAGTTGTCTAATGCCTGGAAAATGTGATAGTCAGTTGGTGCAAGGTCTGGTGAATATGGTGGATGACAGAGTACTTCAAAGTTCAGTTCCTGTAACTTGAGTAGTGTTTTTTGTGCAACATGTGGTCGAGCATTGTCTTGCAAGAGAATTGGTCTGTCTCTTTTGACCAATCTTGGTTCTTTAATTGCAAATTCACTCATCATTTAATCCAATTGGTTGATGTATACATCCGCTGTAATTGACTTACCAGGTCTCATGAAGCTGTAGTGGATGATACCAGTGCTGGACCACCATACAGACACCATTAGCTTTTTTTGATGAATATTCTTTTTCGGATTGTGTTTTGGCACTTCGTCTCTATCCAACCACTGTGCAGAACACTTGCTATTGTTGAAAAGAATCCATTTTTCATCACACGTAATAATACGATGCAAAAATGATTAGTTTTTCTGCCATGACAGCAAAGAACAGCAAGTTTCAAGACGATGTGTCATTTGATGTTCATTCAGTTCATGTGGTACCCACTTATGCAGCTTCTTTACCTTGTCGAATTGTTTCAGATGGTCCAATACAGTTGGAATCGAAACATCAAACCTTGCCGCTAACTCACACATAGTTTGAGATGTATCTGCTTCCACTACAGTTTCCAGCTCATCATTATCCACCTTGGTCTCAGGTCTACCACGTGACTGATTTTCAAGAGTAAAGTCACCAAACTGGAACTTCTCAAACCATCAACGTACAGAGCACTCATTCGCCACATCTTCAAACGCATCATTGATGTTTCAAGCACGTCTGGGATGCATTGGTTCCATGACGGAACTCGTATTCATAAACAACATGAATTTTTTAATCTATCCATGGGTTCACAAAAACTAGTTTACAAGAGAAAACTCACAGTATAATCAGATACCATGTATTGCATTTTGAAAAGTGATGATGTAACTCTTCAATGTTATAAAACAAAGAATTGTTAGGATAATTACTGTCAAGCTTGGTGCATCAGAAAACTGGACATTTTATTCTTAATGACCTGATATTTACAACCAAGAAACCTGAGTCAGTTAGAAAGTAAATCAACCTTGGCTTATAACACAGTGAATTACAAGTGACAAGATAAGAATAATCAACTGGTTTAGTACACAGCGTACACAACTAGTTGCAGCTTCAAAGACAAATCTGCTAAAATGAAAACATCATCATCATCATCAAGTATTAGATTGGAAAGAAGTTCAGTTGCAGCTCAAGATGGAGGAGAAAAAAAAACAAAAAGTTTCTTTGGTTTTAATTGATCTATTTAATCAAGATACTTTCGAACCTAACAAGAGACAATGATATAAAACATTACCTTTTGCACATACTGTGAGTTGACAGTGATGGTATGATCCATGTCTTGTAACTTCTCATCCAATGCAATACATTTCTGCATCTGAAATAAACCAAAAGTTGTCTTGATTCATGTCAAACAACAGAGAGAGAGAGAGAGAGGATGAGATGGAGAAAGGGCCCCTCATATAATCAGGTTTCCCTATTCACTAAGACCCAATTGGATAGTATACTTACCACTGGTTTATATATTTTCAAGCAGATGAGAGACATATCCGTCCTTCTAGAGAATGTTGATTTTTCAGATGAAGATTTTTCCTACTGAAAGACTATGAACTCAGCATGCCAAGCCAATTCCACGGTGCAACAGTACTATTGACAATGGCGTCTGATACCTACTTAGATTGATATAAAGTCAGTCATAGAGATGTTTCAGCCTCTAGCCCACAGGAACACTATCTCCCCATTTTTCTATCATTACTGTAACACTTCTGCTCTTCACAGCTGGTTGGGCTTACACCTCCTACACTCAGGCATTCCTGTCTTACTTGTCTCCTCTCTTCTCATCAACCACCATTGCAGTGGCCAAAATCCCCAGGTCATTCACTAATCATTGTGTCCAATCCTTCCTTCCTAGAACATCAATCCTCTGGAATTTTCTTCCTGTGAGTATCTTTCCCACAGAGATTGACTTACAAAGGTTCAAGAACATTAACAACAATAATCTTGCACACCAGTATGGAAGAGCATGCAATGGGTACTGTCTTCCTCCAGAGCCAAAAATAAATAAATAAACCTAAAAGTCCAGATGTGTAACTGACAATTAAAAATTAAATGAGTTGGCCTCAGAAAATACATTGATAACCCACCTCCACTACTCGTCTGTTATCTTATCTTGGAGAGCCAAACTCAAGGAGATAAAAAGTATATTAAAAAAAGTACTACACAAATTTTTAAAAATACATAGACTCTCAGTTTCCATCTACCAAATCCACTCACAAGGCTTTTGGTGAGGCTATAATAAAAGACACTTGCCCAAAGTGCCATGCAGAGGGACTGAACCTGGAACCATGTTGTGGTTGAGAAGAAAGCTTCTTACCACACAGCTACACCTGTGCTTATGGTAATAAAATATATTTATTTTATATATAAAATATAACATTGAATATATTTATCAAGCAGAGTGTAGTATTATAGAGCCTCATACATGGTTAAAACCATACCCTACTTCGTACAGTTTCACTAAACATTGTTCTTTAATGCCAATGCATATTTTAGTAGACATGAGAAATATGTGCCAAAATTATTTTAATATTTTCAGGTTTGTATACAAAACGTCCAAGTATTCAGTGAAGCACATGCAAACATTTTTTTCTTTTTCCATGTCACAGGGAAAACAATTTGTGCATCAGAACATATTTGTGTATACAAGTCATTAAACATTACCTCCAAACAGTTGCTTGTCCTGCTAATAATAGTAGTCAAATCTCCTCATGAATTTTACCATTTCAATAAAAGTAAGTTGTTATCATCATCATTATCATTTAACATCTGTTTTCCAATGCTGGCACAGGTTGCATGGTTTGACAAGAACTGGCAAGCAAGAGGGCTGTACCAACTTTATTGTCTGTTTTGGCATGGTTTCTATAGTTGGATGCTAACCACTTTACAGAGTGTAGTGGGTGCTTTTTTTCATGGCACCAGCACCTGTGGTGTCACCAAGTAACTTATGACACAAGAAGACAAAGTTCTCTCAAATGAGGTAGTAGTATTGAGGGTGAAGTGGCTTTGTGCCAGTTGAAGAGATGTTAAAAAAATAACAGAGGGATAGAAACAGGTGCCTTGCTGTAGAAGAGATATAAGGATGCCCCGGCTGGAGAAGAAGAGAGAGAAAGATAGAGATGGAGAGAGTCTCTCTTTCTCTCCCAGGTGAGATGACAAAAGACCGTACTCAAGAAGACCTGCACCCCTCAGCAGAAGTGTTAAGACAGATTCTCTGGTAGTGTAAAGCACTCATGGTGGTGTCATGTAAAAGCATTCATACAGTGACGCATAAAAGCTGTGCAGTATCATGCAAAAGTGTCCATGCTGCATCATGTAACAGCACCTGCATAGTGCCACATAAAATCACCCATGTGGTGTCACGTAAAAGAGCCAATGTTCTGCCATGTAAACGCACCCATGTGGTACCTCATAAAAGTGCTTCTATGGTGCCACATACAAGCATCCAGCACACTCTGTAAAGTGGTTGGTATCAGGAAGGGCATCCAGCTGTAGAAACCATGCCAAATCAGACTGGAGTTTGTGCAGAACCCCCACCACCACCACCAGCTCTGGTCACACCGTCCAACCCAGCATGGACAACAGACGTTAAATGATGTCAGTCAAAGTAAAATAGCAGATTACATAATGTAACCAGCTGAATAAAAGACATGATGGTCATGGCAGGAATGCCTTTGATCGTAGCTTTATTCAACTGGGGTGACCCTGTGTTAAATAATATAATAATTACCAGTCAAATTTCGGAAACTGTTGCTCCCAATTTCTTTCTTATACATTTGTTTGTGGTTTTATCGTTGAAAGCTGTGAGATCTATCAACGTTTGTGTCAACAACTTCACCCATCTCTTCATCCACCTGTATATTTGTATATACAGCCACAGCAATATTTAACAAACCATACTATATCACTATAAACATGTCAACTGCCATCATCATACATTGATTGCTTTTGATTCTTTGTTTTCGTCACAGCTGTTGTTGTTTCGTGGTCACTGCTGTGTTTATTGTCACTGTTAGTGTTGTCATTGCTGTTGCAGTTGATGATGGTACTAGTATTGCAGCTGTTGCTACTACAACACATAAGGATGATTATGATGATGATGATGATGATGACGGCAATCATCATCATCATTGTTTAACGTCCGCTTTCCATGCTAGTATGGGTTGGACGATTTGACTGAGGACTGGTGAAACCGGATGGCAACCCCAGGCTCCAATCTGATTTGGCAGAGTTTCTACAGCTGGATGCCCTTCCTAACACCAACCACTCAGAGACAATGACGATGCTATTTGTGCTAATGGTGGCAGTGTTGTTTAGCCACAGGTCAGCCTTAAGTAAAAGTCACCACCCAGTCTCAGTTCCAGAAATGTATCTACATCTAAGAATACATTATTCAATATAGCCTTCCTTTTTTAAAAAAAAAAGGGCCGACCTCAAGGGACAAAGTATTGAAGGCTAATTTGAAGACACTGAAACTTACGAAAGGGATGACTAAGGTCCAAGATATCAGGTGCATTGTTGTACTCAAGAAGACCCATCCGCCATGGCAGAATTGATACTAGTGCTGGTGCCAGATAAAAAGCACTCATGCTGGTGCCAAATAAAAAGCACTGGTGCTGGTGCCACATTAAAAGCACTGGTGCTGGTGCCACATAAAAGCACCCAATACCGTCTGTATAGTGGTTGGCATTAGGAAGGGCACCCAGCTGTAGAAACCATGCCAGAACAGAAAACAGTGCCTGGTGTGGCTCCCAACCTTACCAGCTCCGGTCAAACCATCCGATCCATGCCAGCATGGAAAACAGACATTAAATGATGATGACGATAGGTGGTGATCTGAGAGATTTGGCAGTAATTTCTACCAAGTTAAATAAACAATCACACAGAGGTGTGATCCCTTGGCTCATTGCAAATGGTATTATTTGTAGTGTTGGTGCGGTTAATAATTTCGAGGTGTTTCTTGTTGCTATTGTCATTAATGGTGACAAGCCGACAAAGTTGATACAACAGTACAACATTAAATACATAACAAGGCAAACATTTGTTATGGCAATATTAATAGCAACAAACAGGACATGAATTTCCCTTGAAAAAAAGAGAGAGAGAGAAGAGAGGGGCCCCTTTGACATAACATGTACATAAGCTTCATGATTCACTACCCTAACTTCCATACATATGCTAATGAAAATAGTTCTACAAGCTATCATCATTATTTTACTTTGTGATTATTTCACCTACTTACCCCCACACACACACACACAAACATAAAGGGTAAAACAAAAACCTTTGGTCATGAATGACCATGGGATTGCACCTAGAAAGTTCCCTTCCAAAGCACAAGTCTGGGCAAGGCTGCTTGTGAAAGACTAGCAGTCACCCATATGTACCAGCCTCCCTTCTGCACGCCACTGATGGTATCCAATAGAAAGGCCAGTACAGCTTGGCTCCAGTGGTGTCGCAACTCTTTTCTACAGCTGAGTGAACTAAAGCAACGGGAAATAAAGTGTCTTGCTCAAGAACACAACATGCAGCCTAATCTAGTGATCGACCTCACAACCTCATGATTGTAAGCCCAATGCTCTAACCACTGAACCCTGCATCTGTGTGTGTGTGTGTGTGTGTGTGTGTGCGTGTATGTATGTACACACACACACACACACATATATATATATATATATATATATATATATAACATCATCATCGTTTAACATCCGCCTTCCATGCTGGCATAAGTGGGACAGTTTGACAAGAGCCAGTTAGGCTGAAGCCTGCACCAGACTTCTGTAACTGTTTTGGCAGAGTTTTTACAGCTGGATGCCTTTCCTAACACCAACCACTCAGTAGAGTGGACTTAGTGCTTTTTACGTGGCACAAGCACAGGTGAGGTCAGTTTTGACAATGTTTTTACAGCTGGATGCCCTTCCAAACACCAACCACTTTACAGTGTGGACTGGGTGCTTTTAAGTGGCACCTGCACTGTGAGGGCCACCAAGTACTTGCAAGACAAAAAAAAAACTCTTTTGAGAAAGGAGGGGACGTTGGAGGAGGTGATCTTGTGTCAGATGATGAAAGGTTATCGTGAGGCAGAGAGACAGAAACAGGTGTCTTGCTGTAGAGGAGGTACAAGGTTACCTGGCCAAAGAGAGAGAGAGAGAGATCAGGAATGAAGACAGAAACAGGTGCGCTGAGGGAAGTGCAGGAGAAGAAGAGAGAGAGTGGGAGACAGCAGGATAGAGATGGTGACAAAGTGGCAGGTATACTTGCAAGGGATGGGGATCAGAATATAAATGGGATGGTTGAGTGAAGGAAGAGAGAAATAGATGGTGGAAAGTGCCAGGGCATACCCTTGGGGTATGAACTCCATAATATAATTGGCAGTATATTGTGAAGGAAGCATGATTAAAGAGTGCTGAGGGGGGAGTGACTGGCGAAAACCTGGGTATATATAGAGTCAGGGGGCTACCAGATAGCAATGATACAGAGGAACAGGGCCGTGAGGATAGAACTGGGGAGTGGGAGCTAGGCACAGAGTATGAAGGAGGAAATGTGAAGAAGAGATGTAGATTGGTTTGTTGGGTTAGGATGTGTGAAAAGTTTTCTTGTTCCATGTGGGTGGAACACACAGGTCAAGGGCTAGCAGATAGTAATGATACAGTGATACAGGGCATGGGCGGAACACACAGGCTGGAAGCTGGTGGAGACCAATGATACAGTGGCACAGGGCCAAGAGGACAGGATTGCAAAGTGGGAGGTAGGCCTAGTGCATGAATTGGAAACGTGAGGAAGAGATGTAGAGATGTAGTTTAGTTTGTTGAAGTAGAGTGTGTGAAAAATCTTAAGTGTGGGTGGGACACACAGTGCTTCTAGAACTCAGTTTCACTGACATGGGTAGGTCTTCCCTAGAACTTCATATCGCCAGACATCTCGGTCCATAGTCATTTCCTCCGTGAGGCCCAACATCCTGAGATTGGCTTACTACTCCATCCCATGTCTTCCAGGGTCTCCCTCTTCCACAGGTACCATCTATTTTCAGTGATCAGCACTTCTTTATGCAGCTGTACTCATTCAAACTCATCACATGTCCAAACCAATGTAGTCTTCTCTCTTGCATGCTATGTTTGATTCCTCTTATGCCCAACTTCTCTCTCAATACAGTTGCACTTTGTTGTACATGCACACTGATGTTGCACATCCAACAGAGCGTACTACCTTCATTTCTCTCCAGTCTACATGTCTTCTGAATTCAAAGCCCATGTCTCACTACCATGGAGTATAGCCATTCGCATACAAGCATCATATAACCTACCTTTCACTCTGGGAGAGAGTCCTTTTGTTGCCAACAGAGGTAATAGCTCTCTGAACTTCCTCCACCCAATTCTTATTCTAGAAACAATACTTTCAGAGCATCCTCCACCATTGCTAATTTGGTCACCTAGGTAACAAAAACTTTCTACAACCTCAAAAGAGCCTCCTGGACATTTGAGAGAATCTAAGTCCCATGTGCTCTTAGTGCTTATTGTTCCTGCACATCTGCCACATACAAAGACGACTTTATCTGTTAATCCACCTATGATTCCACTGCACCTCTTATGTGTCCACAGTTAACACTGGGTGCAGTGAATGGAATTTCTTCTAACTCCTTTCCTATATATTGATCAGGGCCATTTACCTCACAGAAAGGGAGCTTTATCTTGTTTCTTACTAACAACTTTGGTCTTATACACACACACACAAACAGAATACCCAGTCAGCTCATAATAGCATGGTAAATCATCATCATTATTTAATGCCCGTGTTTCATGGCTTAAACGTTGATGTTTAATGAACATACAAATATAAACAGAGAGGTGGTGGAGACACAATTTCAGCAGAACAAAGACATTCCACAGACTATGCCACTTGACACTTAAATTAAAACAGGGGATCAAAGGTTATAAAATCAATCTACCACTTAAGTAGAAAATAACAAAAAACATGTTGAGACCACCACATCGATCTAACATGAGTAATCAAACTTTGCACCCTTTCCAGTCTTACCTCTACATTCCACCTGACAAAGATACCTACGTGAAACAATAATATGCACTTAATTTTTTAGTTTTACACACACACACACACACACACATAACTGGCACTCTGTCAGTCATGACAATGAGGGTTCCAGTTGATCTGATCAGCCCACTCAAGAAATTATATTCAAGTGGCTGAGCACCCCACAGACACACAACCCATTAACCTTTTTGTTACCATATTTCTGTTGAGATGCTCTGTGTTTCTTTCAAGTTAAATTCCATTGCCCCCAATGGAATTTAACTTGAAAGCATGTGGTTAGGGAGCAAACTTTTTCTATGATTCTTTTCCTCCCATTGTGTTTATACATAAAACATTCATTTACTTATTTCCAGCCACAAGCCTAGTATCTTGCATCTTTCAGGTTTACTCTTTCTATATCTCACTTTTATTCTGTCTCCCCTTCTCTCTATACAAAGTCACAACCAACATCCATGTCAGCTATCATTATCATTATTAGTATTATTATATATATACACATATACACACATATATAGACACATAAATATATACAAACACACATAGATATATGCATCCACATAGATCCTGATATGTAATCCTTCTTACTTTATATGTGGTATACACACGCACTCATATGTGCATATGTATATCTATAATATATGTGTGTGTGTATAAATATATCATTTATCTTATTTATTTCAATCATTGACTGGCCATGCTGGGGCACTGCCTTACACTCCAGTACTTTTTTTTAAGCCTGATATTTATTCTATTGATCACTTTTACTGAGCTGCTAAGTTATGGGGACATAAACATAACAATACCAGTCATTAAGTGGAGTTGAGGGACAAACACAGACACAAAGACATACAGACACACACTCTGAGTTTCTTTCAGTTTCCATCAGGCAAATCCACTCACAAGGCTTTAGTCAGCCCAAAGCTATAGTGGAAGACACTTGCACAAGGTACCATGTGGTGGGACTGAACCCAGAACCATGTGGTTGGGAAGCATGCTTCTTACCACACAGCCACGCCTATATAGATAGATGTATGTGTGTATATATATATATATATATATATATAGATATGTGTACAAATACATATCTCTCCCCCCTCATCAACCTCAACTGTTATATCAACCCCATTCAACTTACCTCTGTGTTGAGCTGTAGCAGCATGTGAGCACTGTTGTATTTCTCGGGGTTGTCATGGAACTCCACCATCCCATCTTTCTGGTTGATGGTGGCAAAGATTTCACCATCTTCAATCTGAAAAGGGTGAAAGGAAAAAGAGGATAAAATCAAGTAACAGGGAAGGAGGAGAGAAAGACAGAAAAATGAATAACAACACCAGGATGAAAAGAACATCACACTGCATTGTGTGCAACAACATACTGTGGACCAACTCATGGTCAGAAGCAAAATTCCTTTTGGTGAAAACATGTTTTCCATGCTCCTACTAAAAGAGACACCAAGGTCAAGTTCACGTTCTTGTAAAAAAAAAAAAATCTATCAAACAACAAAAACTCCTACCACTGTAGTTTACCACTAGTCTTAATTTACTAAAAACACCACTGAACTATAGCAACAACAGAAGCAGGTGGAACAGAAACAACATCATCATCATTTAATGTCCATTTTCCATACTTGCATGGGTTGAACAGTTTGACAAGCGCTGACAAGCTGGAGAGCTGCACCAGGTGCTTATTGTCGGTTTTGGCATGGCTTTTATGGCTGGAGGCCCCTCCTAATGCCAACCATTTTACAGGCTGTACTGGGTGTTTTTTACATGGCACCAGCACAGTGACTGAGAATAAGAAGCTGGATAATATGTCATGAATTCAAACCTGGTTGTCCTTTGTCATATACGATTTCGTCTTTTAAATCAGACTCACTGACTATAAACAAGTATCAATACAGCCACAGTGGGGTGGTTAGAAGAAAATAGGTGAGGTAGAGACACAGTATCCCAAAATTCACTTCACAATAAAATCACACACACACACGCACGCAGACATCATCATCATCATCGTCATCATCATCATCACTTAGTGTCTGTATTTCATGCTGGAATAGGTTCATCAGTTTGACAGGATCCAACAGGTCAGAGAACTACATCAAGTGCCAATGTTTGTTTTTACATGGTTTTGACAGCTGGATGCCCTTCCTACCACAACTACTTTACAAAGTGTAAATATATCCTATTATATATATATATGTTAATTCTCTAAATGAAGTATTAACAGTAACTGCACGATAAAGTGTAGTATATTGCCACTTAAGTGTGGCTGACCCCTAGGGGTGGATGTTACTGTTGCTTTTAGCCCCAGGAGGACATCTCCTCCAGCTGGCTTATCGACACACTACTGTGTCCGATAAGCCAGCTGGAGGAGATGTCCTCCTGGGGCTAAAATCAACAGTAACATCCACCCCTAGGGGTCAGCCACACTTAAGTGGCAATATACTATATATATATATATATATATATATCTTTCTCTTTCTCTTTTACTCTCTTTTACTTGTTTCAGTCATTTGACTGCGGCCATGCTGGAGCACCGCCTTTAGTTGAGCAAATCGACCCTGGGACTTATTCTTTATAAGCCTAGTACTTATTCTATCAGTCTCTTTTGCCAAACCACTAAGTGACAGGGACATAAACACACCAACATTGGTTGTCAAGCAATGCTAGGGGGACAAACACACACACACACACACACATATACATATATATACATATATACGACGGGCTTCTTTCAGTTTCCGTCTACCAAATCCACTCACAAGGCTTTGGTCGGCCCGAGGCTATAGTAGAAGACACTTGCCCAAGATGTCACACAGTGGGACTGAACCCGGAACCATATATATATATATATATATATATATATATATATATCCTTTAAGTTTGTTTACAGGAAATGTTTTGAGTATGCATATAAAAGCTCTTATTGTATTATTCCAGCTACAGCCTAATGAGGTCAACTGGTGATACCAGTTTTTTGGAATTACTCTATGAATGAGGGGGCCTGCTGTGAATAAGATCAAACAAAAAATCTATACTACCCATCCTGACATCTGCATACTCAAATAGCAAAATAAGTCCAACAGCACCACACACACCTCCCACCTCCTTATAACTATCATTCATTTCTTTCTTTCTATCACCTCCCACCAGTCCCCAACAAATACACACAGAAATAGCCACATGCCCCAATCTACCTTCTCGTTGGTCGAAATTGGTAAACAACCCAAAGTTAAACATCCATTAATGTTATTTTTCCCAAAAAAATGAATGCATGAACATGATCTACCTGATGTCCATGGATACTACAGACTGCACTGCAATTATCCCAGGAATACGGATTATGATCTTAAGAAACCTGTAAATTGTGAAAACACACGTAGCAATGCATTAAAATATTTATAAATTCCATCCAAGGATTATTATTGTCATTACTGACTCTCCATTAGTTATGATAAGTATTCCAGTTGATATGATTGACAAAACAGCCTACTCGTGAAATTAACATGCAAGTGGCTGAGTACTTCACAGAGACACATACCCTTAACATAGTTCTCAGGGAGATTCAGCATGAATGTGAAACAAGGCTGGCCCCTTGAATGACAGGTACAACTCATTTTTGCCAGCTGAGTGGACTAAAGCAACATGAAATAAAGTGTCTTGCTCAAGGACACAACTAATGTTAAATATGAAAAAAACAAAATTGTTTTCTATTGTACCACTACTATTATGCCCTATATTCCTCAGAGCAGTGTCAATTGGAGAGAGATTTTCAGGAATATCTGGTTAACATGTCTACTAAACATGGACTTTATGAGATGAATTTATTGCCAGACAGTGCCTCAATCAAACAGCAATGCCAACAATAAAAGCAGAACATAACAACAATACATGCAGTAAACATTGCTTACCATACGCAAAACATATTTTTCGGCTTCAGCTGGACCAGGAAGTTGTACTCGGCCAGCCATATCTGCTAATGATAATGTGAGGAACGTCTATGGACAAAATAAGAGAAATGAGAGAGTTCTTAATAATAGAAAGAGACAAGAGACATGGACATAAAACTTGGTTTGTCTGAAATAGCACTACCTTTTACTTTTCGTATTTATTTACATGTTAAGTAGAAGGGACTTACCAGTTCTACCATAGACAGGTGCTCCAGTCCCAGTAGTACAATAAAATACACCCACACCATAAATATATACATATATATATATATGCAACCTCTCTCTCTCTCTACATAACATATATATATATATATATATATATATGGCCGTTGCCAGTACCGCCTGACTGGCCTTCGTGTGGGTGACACGTAAAAGCACCCACTACACTCTCTGAGTGGTTGGTGTTAGGAATGGCATCCAGCTGCAGACACTCTGCCAAATCAGATTGGAGCGTGGTGTAGCCATCCGGTTTCACCAGTCCTCAGTCAAATCGTCCAACCCATGCTAGCATGGAAAGCGGACGTTAAACGATGATGATGATGATGATGATATATATATATCATGTCATCATCATCATCATTCATCCTCTCCTTTAACATCTGTTTTCCATGCTGGCATGGGTTGTAAATATATATGTATGTGCATATATATATATATATATATATATATATATATATATATATATATATACACACAAAATGTACATGTGTATAAGTATGTATAATTCTTGGCATTCTCAATTATGAAATTAAAGAGACTACATTCAATTAAGTACTTAATCCATTTGAATATTTTGTTCTACAGAGCCACTGTCTATTCCAGATGCGAACAAAATTAGGAACAACAGACAACTGATCCACAGAACTAAATATTCAACATTATATATATATTTTTTTTTTTTCTCCGTGTTTTTCTCCTTGTCTCCGTATTCTTTCTGTTGAAGAGCGTAGCTCGAAACGTCAAAGACTTTCCGTATTCCCGAGCGTCATACTAATATATACTTTTGTTATTTACACCACCTGTCCTCGTCTGTTGTTATTATTTGTATATTCTCCCATATATATATATATATATATATATATATATATATATATATCATATTCATTATTTAATGTCCATTCTCCATGCTGGCATAGGTTGGATGATGTGACCAAAGCTGGCATGCTGGAAGGCTGCACCAGACTCCAGTCTGATTTGGCATGGTTTCTATGGCAGGATGCTTGCCCTTAACGCCAACCACTTTACAAAGTGTGCTGGGTACTTTTACGTGGCACTTCATTGGTGCTTTTACTTGGTGTTACACAGGTGCTTTTACATGGTGCTGCATGGGCACTTCTATGTAGTACTGCACAGGGGCTTTTACATGGTGCCGCTGGTGCCACACTGGTCCTTTTACATTGCGCTGCACAAGCACTATTACATGACGCCATATTGCACACACACACACGTATACACATAGATATGCACACAAACATACACACACAGGGGAAAAAAATGGATGTTGAAAACTATTACACACACAATATTTATGGGATTCACTATATGTTTATCTATTTTACATCCATTTTTCCATGCCCTCATGAATTGGATAAATACATATTATTGAGACATCGTTTTACAGCTGGATACTCTTCCTATTTTTCAGGCAAGAGACTTTTAATTTCACTTGTGCCTTCAAAGGCAAGAGTTACCAGATGAATTTTTTGACAGATAAACGTTGACAAACATCATTAAGTGTTGTTATTTCATGTGCAGTGCAGAATGTAACCATTGACACAGACACACACATATGTACATATATGATGGGCTTTATACAGTTTTCATCTACCAAATTCACTCACAAGGAGTTGTAGAATGAGAATGAATCTGAAACCATATGTAAATGTTTGTGCATATACACACATACATATGGTCAAAATAAAGATTTGAACCAGCTACAGAAATAATATAATTATACCTCTTTAACATTATAATGCAAGGGTCTGTGGAAAAAGCTCAGTCATTAGAAAACAGAGACTTCAATGCTTTGATAGAAACTCATTGGTTCCGTTATTGCTATAGCTGATATCTACCTAAAATTTTGAAAAAAAAAAAAGAGAAAAATCTTCTTACCTTGGTTAATCTTTGTATATTTTTTTTATAAAGGGAGATAATACACTGTTTTACTAGACCCATGTTGTTGTCCTGTTGAGAGATAAAAGACGCGTGTGGATTATAACAATATAGTTTTAGTGTAGATTATATATAAGAAAATACATTATTTTACAAGATACGTGTTGAACATAGACGACATACAAATGTTAATTAGATTACAGTATATATCTAGAGGCACACAAGATTTTTGAAAAAGCTCTGCTTAAGAGCACTGAAAAATCTCCACTCAAGACCATCAGACAGTCTTTACTCAAGACCATCGAACGGTCTTTGCTCAAGATTATCAAAGATGGTCTGCTCAAGACCCTTGAAAGAGCCCCGTTCACTTCCATTGAAAGTACTCTGCTGATGGACTTTGACAGTGACTCATTTAAGACCATTGAAGATGTTCTGCTCAAACAAGCTTTAGACTTGAAGTAATTCAAATTATTTATAGCTAGCTTGGAGAGGAATATTAAGTTGTGTAGAGGCCTTTTCTGGAAAGTATTTAATGATGTAAATAAATAACTGGATTGCCAGCCTCTCCAAACAGCCCCAAAACAGTTTCTTTATAGCAACAGCCAACCCAATCCTCCTTTACAAGCGTGAAACTTGGACCCTAACTAGATCTATGGCTGAGCTGCTTGGTGACAAGCACAAGTGGGTGTTCAGCTGGTGGAGAAAGTAACCAATGAACGACAACCTCTCCCAGTTAAACAACAAGGACATTCAGGAAGACAAAACCAGCTTTCCAGGCACTCCCCAGCTAAATCACCTGACCAACTGCTTTCAGTCTGTGCCAGTTGCCATTGAGACCTCAAGTGTTCTCGGACCCACACTACCAATTTCATTTGCAAAATCAGGATAACATCAACCCATCTGAGGAATGAACCCCTATGAAGTGGAGTGGCTGTTGCAATAAGTGTCGCTGACCTTCTCCATAGCAATGCCATTGCAATCATAACTACGGAGCATGACTGAGCATGCCATTTGTTCTGGGGTGTGCAGCCCAGTGTCCCCTCCCCTTCCACATTCTGCTATTTAATTCCCTCCCCACCCCACCCCACCTTTTTCCTGTTTCTTAGTATTTAAATGTTATTAATAAAATATACTTTATTGCATAAAAAAACTAACAACTAAAAAATCACCAACTGAGAATAAACTAGATGTAGTTCCATAACACAACTTTCTATGGGGTACAACAATTTGTGACCCCCTCCATCTCTATGTAGTTAATCAGTGATGACAGATAGGAACTGGTAGTGGTGGTGGGATGGTGTGTGACTAGGTACAAGTGAAAGAGAACACCTAGTGTTGATACATGTACACAAGATACGTCAATATATTCTTACCTTACTGAATACTTCCGAGTGCTTATTGACAATCATCCGCAGATCTGATGGGTTATTTGTTCCGTATGATGTAGCAAGGTCATAGTATGGCTGGCACAGTGGCTGCAACAGAAAACAACAAGTCAGATCTCCAATAACTATAGTTTGGTAAGCAGTCATTGACTGGAAACAGGTGAGGGCTGGTAACAGGAAGGGCATCCAGACACAGAAAAATTTACCTCAAGAGGAATTAAACACAGTGTGCAAGAGAGAAGACTACACTGGTTAGCTCATATGATGCAGATGGATGCTGAAAGCTCCATAAAGTACCAATCTCGCAAAGTGGATGGAACACATGGAAAAGAGAGACCCAAGAAGACATGGGATGAAGTACTGAGGGACAACCTCCAGATGCTGAACTTCTCCAACAACATGACAAAGGACTGAGATACCTCACAAATAAAATTACTAATGGGGATAACATGAATAGATGGATATAAAAGTATAGCATTGACATTATGGCTAAGAAGTTTACTTCTTAACCACATGGTTAAACTCAACTGCATGTCATTTTGGGCATGTCTCCTAGCCCCTACCAGACTAAAGACTTGTAAGTGAATTTAGAACAGAAATACTGTGTGTCTCTTTGTTGTGACATCATGCAATGTTATAAAGAATCATCTTTGTCATATAAGTGTAGTCCTTTGTTTCCTGTCTTCTGTAACATGTCTGGCCATGAGGAAATATTACCATGCTTCAAAACAGGTGAGGGGTGATGACAGGTTGGGCATCCAGCTGTAGAGAATCTACCCTGACGAATTCAGTCTAACTGATGCAAGCATGGAAAAATGGACGCTAAAATAATGATGTTGATTGTATGTGTATATATATATATATATATATGACATGGAATTTAAAACATGTCAAGCTTTATGCCAAGAAACTTAAGACAAACTAAAGTGCCATTTGTTTTGGTACTACCACATGGTCTTTAGATAGCTCTTCAAAGAGTTCAGTCAGTTACAAACATTTGGATCAGAACCACCAATTCCATTCCAAGTCTTATTTTCCTTGCAGGTATTAAGCTTCGGGTGTTCAATTTTGGCATCAGCAACTTTAGTATCCCCACCAGTCTGTTTCCCTTCTTCTTTAAACAAGGGAAACAGAATGTTGCTGTGTTCAGACTCCCTTCTCGTACAGTTAAAAGATATCTTTAAAAAAAAAATTTTTTAAATGCTCACCTTAATATATTTACCTACAACTTGAGATGTGTATTTTGGAAGAGCTGGAATCTGAGAATAAAAAAATTTAAACAAAAATAAGAAAAATAATAATAAGAATAATGATTTCAACAAACATCTTCCCACTTCCTCATTGTTTGGTGAATATGCAGATTTACAAATTAAAAGACCTCTAATGATAACATAAACAGGCAATATGTATGTGTTGCGTATCACACTATTTTGATTGTCTTTTATTCACTGTCCTACACCCTAAATATGTTCACTCATTTTCACTTCAAAGCATTGCTATGCCATATAACAATACATGACCCTCTTCCAATGTAATATAACACTACAGGGTCTCTTTCTTACCAATATAGTAGAACAACACATGAGCTCTTCCTTCCTTCCTATTGCTGCAAAACTCGACATCCTTCTTATACCAACACAAGTCCAACAGTAAAGTTAACAGCAGGGATACCACAGACCAGCCCAGCAAGTCAAATTGCACAGAGAAGTCGTGCACAGGTCAGTGTCTTGTGGAATGTAGGTCTTTATTACATGGCTTCATACTGCCTGACTTCTGCTTACTGCCTGTCTTCTATACCCATGCACCAATCCTCCAAACAGTCACATGCTTTCATAACTTTTTCCAATGTTGTAGCATGTTACCCAGCATTCAGTGCAACTTACACACTGAATTCCCATTTTCTTCTCTTGTCAACAACATATTAATTGCCATCAATTTTATTACAAACAACTTGCTAAATATTGTCACAATCTGACATAGCTGTGGCTGCATGTGTTTCTTAACTGAGGAAATGTTCATTAATTGACCACCTCTCTCAACTCAATGTCTGTATGTATGCATATACATAAATACACACATACATTTGTATATATATATATATATATATGTGACAAAGTATGGGGATTTAGTTCACAGGTAATCCAAATGCTAGGTAAGTGCTGTAATGGATTACTGAGGCTCCAAGGTTAAAGCCAAGATGGTAGTTATGGAGCCATTGCAGATGCAGTGGATATATAATTGTTAAACAGGATGTCAAAAAGAGGCATAAAAGTTCATAGTTCAACTTTCTGAAGGATTGCACCTAAAGAATTACACTCATGGATACATGCAGGATTGCAACTAAGGATTCCTGCTTTGGTTTCTATAACTTCAGAAAGTTGAACTATGAACTTTAATGCCTCTTTTCTCTTCTCTCTTTCCATCATCTTATTCTCTTACCCACTTCCTCTATGTTATCATCTTATTGATATACAGCATTCTCATTTTCCATATTTCTTTCCCCAGTTTGTCTCTGATGATGGAATATCCCATACCCGAGGATATCTCAGAAACAGCTGTAAGATTTTGAATTTCTTCCTATAATAATATTGTATATGACTTGAGATGTTTGCCTTGCCTTAATGTTTTCCATCCTGTCTAACAATTATATATATATATATATATACATATATATATATATATATATACATATATATATATATATACATAAATATATATATATACATATATATATATATATACATAAATATATATATATATATATACATATATATATATATATATATATATACATATATATATACACATATATATATATATACATATATATATATATATACATATATATATATATATACATATATATATATATATACATATATATATATATATACATATATATATATATATATACATATATATATATATACATATATATATATATACATATATATATATATACATATATATATATATATACATATATATATATATATACATATATATATATATATACATATATATATATATATACATATATATATATATATACATATATATATATATATATACACATATATATATATATACATATATATATATATATATATACATATATATACATATATATATATATATATATATACATATATATACATATATATATATATATATATATACATATATATACATATATATATATATATATATATATATATATATATATATATATATATATATATACATATATATATATATATATACATATATATATATATACATATATATATATATATACATATATATATATATACATATATATATATATATATACATAAATATATATATATATATATATATATATATATATATATATTGTGCAGCTTACAGTCACAGTAGCTAGAATTTCATTCTCTCCTTCATAACACTGTGGTATAACAAACACTTTTCTCTCTGTGCAGTATAACAAAACAACCAATTCCTTCCTTCAATGTGTGACCACTCCTCTCCCATTTCCTCTCTCAGTAGTATGACAATACATAGTATAACCCCACAAACACGACCCCCCCACCTTGCCTTGCAACACAATATCAAAAGATAAATGCTGCTTTTGCTTTGCAGTACTATACAATATATATACATATATACCTCCAGCACCAACCTAACCATGCAATATAACACAACACAATAGAATATTTCTCTTACCTTTCCATGTAATATAAGTGCCACTAATATATATTTCTTATAAGCCTCCATCATAATGTGGCTGACAGCCATGCTGGGAGTTGTAATTGCCTGAAAAACAATGAAACATCAACAAACACTTTAGTTATTTTTGACAAATAACGATGGGTAGGATGTTTCTTCAAAGTTTAGATAATTACACATTAAATTAAACTGCAGCAACCATGCCTTATAGTGGTCTGGTTGTCTCATCCCTCGTCTATTTGGTTGTAAGGTAGCAGGAAAAGAAACTTCTCAGTTACATTGACCGAGACAGACAGAGTGGTAGGTCTTATTTAAGGAAATAAGGACTTGCTGAGGCAGTATTCAACAGTTTGAGGCCCACCCTGATGCCAAGTAAGATGTTTTAATTCACTTGTTAACGCATATTGAAACTGCAATGCTGCTAGTTACATTTATGGTCTGCAGGTACAAATGTTACCACTGCCTAAGTGGTATCAATTCAAAACAAACACACACACAATAAGCTTCTGTACAGCTTTCATAAGCAAATCTCATTTTTTTAGGATTCAGGTATATCTCATATAGCATCTCCGAGGTAACAGATACCTATCTGAGATATGTGTACTCTCTAAATACAAAATAAAACACCAGCAGTAGGTTTGAATTCAGGACTGAGTCGGTCATCTAGTATCAGCCCACTGTCTAGTCTGTTTCTTTACCCATGTCATCATCATTTAACGTCTGCTTTCCATGCTGGCAATGGGTTGGACAAAGACATGAGCTGGCTCGGCAGACGACTACACCATACTTTATGTCTAGTTTGACATGGTTTTTACAGCTAGATACCCTTCCTAACACCAACCAGAGTGGACTACAATATGAAATGCTTACTGCACCTTAGGTTTCCCAAACGGTCACCCATCTATTAAGCGTCAGGTACTAAGAAGGCCTGACACTTAATTTCAGTGATCAAACAAGAACTGGTGCAGTCAATGTGATATGTGTATCTTGATTTTAGAATAGATACACCGTGCACTCTTACAAGTGCATGTTGTACCTAACACTCATAAAAGGTTGATAAGCAGAAGGACATCAAGCTGTAAAGAACAGCTGTAGAAAAACCATCCAACTCATGCAAACATGGAAAAGCGGATGTAAAATGTTGGTGACAACGATTGATGATGTCTAGTTTGTTCCTGTGTGTCTGCCATTGTTGCTTAGCCCCAAGTCAACTAAAATCAAGAATGTGTATGCTCAGTCATTCCAGCAGTGACAACCTTGCCTCTTTTCTTCACACACAATGAATCCAACACCACATTAAACAATGCATCTATACCACTTTTTTATAAGACAGTGGGATATGATTTGGAAAAGATTTTACTGCTATTTTTTAACAAGATGAGAAACCACACAGAAACTTTCTTGTATGTCTGAGGATTCTGGTGGTGGCCACAACTAAAGTGGGTAAGGTGAACTCACTCCAAGCATGATGTGTTTGTGATATCTCCATCATATGTACAATCACTTGATTCAACAGTTACCTCTAATTCCCAAATATCTCTCATCCAATCAGGTTCTAAGAATCTTTATCCATCACTTAACTAGCTAGTTGTGACCCAGCTGTTTATATTTGGATTGTTTCCCTTACAATACTTTGATTGCAAGTCTTCATCACCACCATCATCATTTTTAGTGTGCAGATTTCCAAGTTTGCATGGGAGAGACAGAATTTCTTCAGGTAGATTTTACTATGACTAGATGTCCTTCCTGTTGCCAAAATCACTTGTTTCCAAGTAAGGAAATATTTCCCCATGATCAGACATGTTATCACAGAAGACTGGAAATGAAGGACACTGCTTACATGACATTGACTCACACAACTATTACATGATGTCATGGCAAGAAGACAGTAACATAAATATGCACATGCACATACTGTAATTAAAAAAGATAATAAAGTGTTGTTGATTACAGGTTTCCAATGAGCTGATAACTGGTTCATGCATTACTAGCAGAGAAAATGACAAGGGAGTATATGTGACTTGACACAGAACAAATATCACAAGACGGTTCATGGAAAAAGCACTCTTTTCCTTGTGGAGGTTTATGTCCTTCAGTGATACACACATACATATGCATACACACATACACATAGATACATACATCACATACATAGACACTAGATTTCCACAAATTTTTGTCAACTAATTTCTACTTACAACATTTTGGTCAAAAATTACTTACCACTTCAAAGAAATACAAAGCACGATCATAGTTCTTTAGAGCAGTGTAGATCATCCCACCATAGTAGTAATAGAGTAAGAAGTCTTTGGCATCATAGTGACCTCCCTGCAGAAGTAAAAACAGAATGTTTAACAAAATTTATAGAAACCCCATCATGTTTGTCTCAGTCTATGTAGTTTAAACATGCTGTTTTTGTAGTCAAGTGTACATGTGGGGGTGGATGTAATTTCAAAAATGAAGACATTACTGTTTTAAGAATTACAAAAATACTCCTCTATTGTATTACAGTGTATGAGTGGCTGAGTTTTCCACAGATGCTTTATGTAATCCTAGGGCTGAATTAGTGTGACACCATGTGTTGCATTAGTTTAACATGCAGAGCCATTGAATTAAAGGTGAAGTGCATCCAATGACCATTGGGTTACCATTGACCCGATTTCGTTCACAAGGCTTGGGTGGAACTGAAGCTAGAGTAGAAGACACCAAATGTTTCATACTATAAGATCAAACTTGGGGTCTTACTGATTGCAAAGCAAATTTCTTCACCATGTGACCATACAGATAAAACCATTATTCTTTACAACAAAATTCAGTAATTAATGTTTTCCTATTCTTACAATTATCAAAACTGAACAAGACCAGTCATGGGCAAACTAGAGCCTGCAGGACTTTCTGAATGATTCGCCAACGAAAAATTACCTTAAATTCTTTTAGTAGTGCAGCTCAACTGATAAGCCATGTCTCGTGCAGCCCACTTCTTGAAAAAAGTTGCCCATGTGTGATCCAGGGTGGATACATGCACATGAGTACACTCAAAGTAAATTTTAGATACAAGAAACATAAAATAAAATACTCCTTACTTCATTGCCAATATCAACAAAGTCCACATTTAAAAACTGCAAGGCAGGCTGCAGGTTTTTGGATTGCAAACACAACTGAAAAAGAGAAATAAGAAGAATGAAAACAGATGCATACAGTAAACTCATTGTGAATAGACACACAGACAGAGAGAAAGCACACACAGGCTTCATGTCAAGCTTTTTACTTGGTATTATCAACATTGTAATTGTTACTATCATCATTCTCATTATCAATATTTAAAAATCCACACTTTAACCCTTTCGCACATAAACCAGATATATCCAGCCAAAATATTATACCTGTCTTATGTTTGAACTAGTCATATGTGGCCTCTCGCAACCACCTGCAATATCATTGTAAAAATTAACAGTTACCTCATCAAAATCTCAAAGCCACAAGATAATGCATGATTTATTCAAAATGATGTAAATAAATAAGTTTTTCATTTGACAGAATAATGTGAATGCTAAAGGGTTAAACATCATTTGGTTACACCAGCATTCTACATCTGGTTTCTATGATTGTTTAGCTTAGACAGGGTTGTTTTGACTTGAAATCCCCATTAGCTTCTCATAACGTGTAGCTGTTACTGCTGTTGATTATAGTCATTCATACATTCAGACAGAACCCCTATAACTAACTTTTTCAGATACATTATGCTTTCATCTAGTCTGATGTCAGAAATATAACATACAGACATATACAAACATATATATGTATTTTGTACAAGTCTGGATCAAGTAGAAAAGATATTGGCGGCCAGAACAGGGTTAATCAACTCTCAAATAATATCCTTTCTTATTTTGGCACAAGGCCAACAATTTTGAGCAGTGGGGAAATTGATTACATCAGCCCCAGTACTCAACCCTGAAAGGATGAAAGACAAAATCATCTTTGGTGGAATTTGTACTTGGAGCATAAAGCCAGTAGAAAAGTCACTAAGCATTTTGTCTGGCATGCTAAGGATTCTGCCAGCATGCCATCTTCAACTCTATAAGAATATAACATCAAACATATCCATAGTAGTAACACAGACATCTGTCAGTATAAGTCACAATAGGGATAGCATTGCAACCAGAAAAGAATTAACATGAAAATTTCTAACCTTGCAGAGATCACTATGAATAGAAGTTAGCTGAGAGGGAAACAGCTGAATCTTGGTGATGGCTTTAATTAAGATGGGTATTCCTCGCATTGCTTGAGATGGCTGGAAAAAGACAATAATGAATCAATGTTTATCTATATATATAAAATACAGGATGTGTCTCTGTCTGTGTGTTTGTCATGTCATTAAAACTCGAGATCCACCCAACCAATTTTAAAGGAATTTTACACATGCATTACATAAGGTCTATGGAGTGTCATGGGCCAAAACAATTTTCAACTTCTTGCCTAATGCAGGGGCAGATCAACAGCATTTTTTAAGCATTTTCACAGCGTTAAGGCCCATAACTTGAAGAGTATCCAGTCGCTTTTCTCCAAATTTGCAACAAACATTAATCAGTCTCCTCAAATTGCTGTTGACTAAAATAAATTTCCGACTATGGGTCCCACAAAAATGCAGTTTAATCAGATTTGAGTATACTGCACCGAGTTTTATCTTTGTTTTAGGCCATTTTCCAACGATAGCATATAATATTTCATGAAAACCTTTTGTCCAATTTTTGCAGAGGAAATAAGAACATTAAAATTTTTGTTGGCGCCCTGTTGATGCTTCATGTTACCATCCCATGCACCACTGGGCTATGTGCGCATGTGTGCAGCTGGGTAAAGGCACAACAAACCCATTCATCCATTCTCCAGAAGTGCCCTGTTGAGGTTTCACGTTTCCAATCCTGCGCAACGCAGCATGGCGCGGCAGTACGTCTGCTTTCTATGTCATCCATGTCTGAACTATCGCGTGACCACTTCCGGAAGCTATGCTCGCCACCTGCAATTAGTACCCCCTGAGTTTCCTCCCCCATCTAGTCAGACAAGTAAATTTAGGGTGTCCCAGAATTAATGATGATTTGAGTGAAATTGGGTGCATTTTTTTTTTAAACTCACTTCTATTTATGTTTATCATGTTCAATATGTGTTAAAAGTGTATAAATTTTGAATTTTGCTTATAATTTTATTTTCATTCCTGTTGGACCCCTCTTATTTGTCCATGACAGCATTTTTTTCAGCAATTTGGCAGCAATCATTTTCTTTACCTCCGTCCCCAAGATGGAGCAATCATTTAGCTGAGCTTAAAGAAGACATTCAGTTAACAATGCAGGAGCTAACTTCTGAAAGGCTTCAAAATTTGTTTCACAATACTAAGGAGAGATTTGAAGTATGCAGGGTCACAGACATGTTGAAAATTTTCAATAAAAGTTTGACATAAGATTTATAAATCTTTTTTTTTTTGGTAATAAACATAAAATTCTGTCAGTTTTTTTTTTTTTAATTTGCTCAATTTCATTGAAACAGATAGTTAATCCTGTATGGTGTAGCGTAGTTAGTTGTTGGGTTGCTCGAGTAAATATTAAAATCAAAGGTTTTTTTGCCACAAACATCACATCTTTTTGTTAGGCATATTGTATCAAGGAGTATATTATCCAAAATCTATCTCTCCTTTATAGGCGTGGCTGTCTGGTTGAGAAGCTTGCTTTCCAACCATGTCACCTTAGGTTCAGTCCCACTGTGCAGCACATTGGGCAATTCTCTTTCATTACAGCTCTGTGCCAACCAAAGCCTTGTGTATTATATAATTGCCATTACTGTGTTGATATATAGAATAACACAACTCACTTATTATTGTCAAATAATAAACAAACAGAAGTTCGTGTATGAAATTGACTTTTTTTCTACTCCAATTATTACATGTATTTTTCTCATAAAATACACACATACAGGAGTAAATTTATATATATAATAACACTCTGAATGTGACTCCCGAGAAAAAGTAAAAAGTAATTATTTGATCAACAATGGGTATTACTGCTATGTGACAATAAACAAGAGGTGAACACAAGGGCAACAGAAGCATAAGATCGATGGAATC
The DNA here is from genome assembly GCF_046866305.1 of Octopus bimaculoides. Lineage (NCBI taxonomy): Eukaryota > Metazoa > Mollusca > Cephalopoda > Octopoda > Octopodidae > Octopus > Octopus bimaculoides. The sequence goes on along the minus strand of NC_142934.1, from coordinate 74,800,914 downwards.
AGTTATGGAGAAATATTCAGCAGTAAGATGATGTATCTTACATTGTCTTACTGCTGTGGACACAAGTGGTTGTGTCCAAGTATAAAAGCATATAAGAAAAATTAGACTCCAAAGCAACATAATGATTATTTATGTTGACTTAAAACCTTGAAATTTATCTCTCCTTACATAACACAAACTTACAGCACATTTTGTAATAAAAGCAGATTATTATAAGAGTTAATAGCTAAAAATAAGAGATGAGAGGCACTAAAGAGAGACTATAATGGATTTTATTTTACCCATTATTAAATCTTCCAAACCAAAATTAGTATGATACAGTAAATTTTAACATTTTCAAGTCTCAATGACACAGATGAATTATGAAAAATGTTCTTTACATCCAAAATCAAATGACAGATAAAAATCGACTGTGAGTAAAGTACGTATACAATCATGGCACTTACCTGTCTTGTGCTATCCATCAAGTATTGAGTAAACTTGTGACAAAGATCAGCAACTAATCAAAAAAGCAAAACATTTCGTTTAAATGAAAGTAAATTATCAATATTCAAAAAATATTAAAATAATATATTTATGAATTTGCGTTGCAAGATTCCTGAAGTGAAATAATGTGTTGAAACAGATATTGTTATAATTTGGGATGGTCACTTTTTTTTTTCATTTGCCTAATAAACACTATATATAAACACTATATATTTGTTCTTCACTCATTTATTATCATCCTTATTTTGTCTTATGTCTATTGTCTGGAATTCTTTCGTCACACATCTGTGACCTCTTCAGTGACACTCTCCATCCAAGTGTATCCTCCTGCTCCACCTAGTCACTGAAGAGGTTACAGATGTGTGACAGAAGATTTCCAGACAAAGGACATCAGATAAAATAAGAACAATAATAAACAAATGAAGAATGAATATACAGTGCTTGTGTTTATTTGGCAAAAAAAAAAAAAGAAAAACCATCAACCCAAAATATAACAATATCAAAATAATATTAAAGAAGAAAACAGCTATTATTTTGGAGACGCACTTGTCTGACATGAGACCATATGTTGAAACTAATCTGATCTGGCAATGTTTCTACAGCTGGATGCCCTTCCTAACGCCAACCACTCCGAGAGTGTAGTGAGTGTTTTTTACATGTCACCGGCACGGGAGCCAGTGGCATCAGCCACATTCAGATGGTGCTTTTTACGTGCCACCGGCACAGGAGCCAGTCTCTCCAAGGTATTTGATAGTATCAACAGAAAAGCCTTGTCGCATCTCCTGTTGAACTAAGGTGTTCCAGATAAAATCAAAGCCATTGCAATCATTTATGAAAACCCATAAAACTTTGAGCAAAGTAAAGATGGCCCAACTAAAGAGTTTCCAACAACAGCAGGAATTCTTCATGGAGACACCCTAGCTCCTTTTTTCTTTGTAACTGTAGGGGACTACATCCTTAAACAAGGTCTTGATGCTATCCTAGACAAAGGCCGTACCATCTAGCAGAAACAATCAAGACCATCAGCAGTGCCTGGATCCTGTACCTCTCTGACTGACTATGCTGTTGATCTTGCTTTCACAGTTCAACAACTGTGGGTTAACATCACTTGAGAATACTGCAGTCAAAATCAGTCTGTTTCTCAATGCAAAGAAGACTTCATTCTACCTGACCATCAATGAAGATGAAAGCGACCTGCCATTGTGTTTCAACAATGCACACAAAACAAGAAAGTCAATGACATCAAGTACCTTGTAGCCTACATTGCTGACAGTAAAAAAAGACTTCTTTACATGCAATCTATTAGCCTGGAGTGCCTCTAACAAACTTCAAAACATTTGGCAATTAAGCTTTTCAAAGTCAACAAGGTTTACCTTCAGGACATGTGTAGAGAGAATTTTCTCTACAGAGAGGAAACCTCAATTATAAAGAAGCTTCAAGAGCACTTTCATGGTATATACATCAGGCTCAAGTACATATACCAAGAGGGCTCAAAACATCTAGTGGCATGAGCGCAAGACCAAAGAGGAGATTTATGGACACATTCCACCCATCACTAGTATTATTGCTCAAAACAGGATAGACTTCGCTGACCATAGATATCATGCTGAACAACATGCTAACTTGGATGTGTTATTCTGGAAATTTCTGCAGTCTAACAAAACATGAAGATCACTCCACTACACTGATGATATTGGCAGACACACATGCAACATGAAAGTGAGGATCTTCAAAAACCAGTGCAGGACAGAGAGGTTCCTGACACAGCATTATGAGATACGTCACAAAAGCAGCTGCTTGAGGTGAGGCTATCAGAAGAAAGCAACAGTAACAACAACCAAAAGAAATGTTATGTCAGGCAAAAAGATACTTACAGCTACTAGTTGCATTTCTAACATGTTCGCCATTGCATGAAAGTATAAAATCCTGAGTTTGGACATACAAAGTTTCAAAGTCTGGAATGTTACTCAAGTTATACTTTACACACCTTAAAAGGAAGTAAAAGATCAGAAAACATAAACAAACAGACAGAAGATAAGTTATGTGTGATATAACAAGCAACAGTAACAACATAAACATCATTTCACATCTTCAAGATTTTTATCAACACCAAACAGAAAGGCACTGCATATGTGCCAGATTTACAACACTTTCTCATAAGTTGTTTCCGACATTGATAAAAAATTTAAATAAAGTTGTGGACATGTTCGTTTAAAAAAAAATTAGTGTCACAGATTAAAATACATTGTCTTTTTCAAATACAAAATGGAACAATAAAGCTGAAAGGATGAAAGTATAGTTGACCTCTGCAAAATATAAAGAGCCAAAATAAATCTGGCAAGACATTTCATCTGATGCTCTAACAATGCTGCTAATCCACTACCTTCACTAATAATGATGATTCCTAACATAAGGCACACTGCCACAAATGTCTTTCAAGGAAGAATATAGTTGACTGAATTGATCTACTACTTGACAACACTTATTTTATTGACCTAGGAAGGATCCTGGATGGATCTGAACTCAAAACATACAGGAATGTAACTAAATACTGTAAAAAATTTTGTCCTGCATCCTACTATGTCTGTGACAACTCTATGCCAGCATCTAGATTTCTCCTTATTTAGCATTCAGATTACTGTCAGATATAATGCATATGTTTATTCCCATTGTTTTGAATTAATCATGCATTGTCTGGTACCTTAGAAATTTCAATGATGTGACTGTGTACTTTTAAAATGATATTGTAAGGTAGATGTTAGAGGAAGGAGCTGGCTAGTTTGGACATAAAACAGGTAGAATATTTGGGCAAGATATGGCTGGTTTAAATGTTAAAAGGTTAACAAATAACTTTTACACAAGATCTAGCCCACCACTAAAATAGATCACCGACTTATCATCACCAGTGGTCATAGGAAAACTGAGGAAAGCTCTGGGTGGGTCCCATGTTCAGATTAACTAACCTCAAATCAAAAATTATCTATAATAATATTGCAATGAATAATTAAACACACAAAAAAATAAATTCACTTACAAAATGCCCAAGATTCCAAACGAATGTTTCTGGCAGTCTAATGTAGCAATCACGTTGTCAAGATGACTGGAATTCTTCGCTAAAAAGTCAGTACTTTTGTTGATAAACTCACAGAGTTTGGCAAAGTTGCCTAAAAAAGGAAAATATACGTGTATGCAAGTTGAGGCATTTATAAGAACAATACACATTTATATGCATGTTATATATTATATACATGTGCAATTTAAGAAAGTTTGCAGTATTTCAAAACTAACAAGAAGACAAACATTTTCATATTTGTTGTTACAATTATTATTTATGCAGAATATTGATAAAACTAATCCACCAAGCTGGCTAGTAGACCCAGCCACCTTTTAACTATCACAATATATTCCCTTGGCAGTTAAACAGTCCTAGCTGTGTAGCCTTATGGAGGTAACCTCATTCCCAGCTACTACACATTACATCTCTTAGCTCCTCCTTCCCTTTAGATAAATAATGGAGAACTTCTATGCCTTAGACTACTATCACAAATTCTCTTGACAACCCAACTCCACCTTACATCACAGAGACAACCTTTATCCATAAGAGCATTAGATTACCAATGTGAGCACCCTTGGTAACTAAATCCTTTCCCTACATCATAGGGAGACAAGGCTTTTGAGTTGTAGTGGCATGTCTAGGAAACAAGCATTTCAAACAACCCAAGAATATACAAAAAAAAAGGTTCTGCTCTAATCACATAGAGAAGATGTGAGTTCAACCTATTGTAGTGAAGGCAACCCACTAAGGAGAGTAATAACTGTAAGACTGATTGTGTCAAGAGGACAGTATCATCTGAGAGACCTCTCCAGTGCCAGTGACATGATAAAATGTGCCAGTCCGTGTTATAAAGTAGTTGGCAACACAGGAAAAGCACCCAAAGATAAATAATATGCCAGAAATATTTAACTTTCACAAAATTCAAGGAAATATATCAACTGTATCAGTGGGACCAGTGACATGCACAGTAGAGGGGCAGTTAGGTGTGAGTACCCCCTCAACTATAATGACTTGGGTCAACAAGTCTCTACCATCAGGTACACACACATACATCAAGCAGCTCACCCACTATCACACTTGCCCACCACTGAAAACTCCGATGGTGGAAACTTTACAGCTGCTGCCATTCACATTAGCATGGTTAAAAACTAGGTTTGGAGAAGTTAGAGAGATGCTAAAGCAGAGGTATGTTGAAGTGTCCTGTGCTTAAAAAGTGAGATGGAGATGTGTCTCGGCCAGGCTCTTCACAAGCAAGGAACATCATCATAGTTTCAACATCCGCTTTTTTATGTTTACAAGAGTCAGATAGAATTTGGTGAAACACATTTTCTGTGGTAGGCTTCTTTAAGAATTAGTTGGTCTGTAACTATAGTAGGAGACACTTGGCCAATATTACAAATTCTACGACTATGTTAGAGTGGCTAGAGTAGGTATATTGTCAGCAGAGAAATGGCTAGAGTAATTGAGGTAGTTAGAATGGCAGAATAATTAAGCTTAGACTAGTCATGGCAACATAAGACCAAAAGTGATCTCTGTCATAATCATAAGTGTCAGATGAACAAAAGGATTGTTTCTGTGAAGTCCTTTCACTGACTACCTTGGTAACAGATGAGAGTAACTTCATTATCATAGCTGGTACCTTTATTACATATGTTGGACAACAACAGGATGGCTACTCCAATGTAGATGTCAGCTATGGCTATAATACAAGGAATAAAAAGGAGTCAGGCCTCTTCAAATTTTATATTGTAATAACTTAGCTGGTTTCCTGAAGATGGTGTTGCAAATAACTAACTACCAGGTCACCTACCACACAAATGAACCCACAAGTCAGACTGGCTTGATTCTCACTATGGAATGGCATAAACAACTGGTTGTGAATATACTATCCACCATAGACTAATGATTAATGGCTGCAGAAAGAAGCATTAGATGGAATAAGAGAAATAGAAGACAAATTGGATAAGGAAGGTACAGAATCTAAAAGATCTTTCCTCTATATATTGCTTCCAAGATGTACAAGGCGAAGCCTAGGATGAAAAGAAGAAGTCATCGCTATCATCATAATCATCAGATCTGGCAGCTTGCCTGGACCATTGCAACTCCTGGCCAAGTGATGCAGCACGAATGTCTGACTTTGGTTTTAGTCACACTGGTCTTTCACTGACTGAAATATCTCAGCTGCATATGCTATGACTGCAGATGATAGCAGTAGTTCACTAACTGACTGAATTGATCCAAGTCTGTGACAGTGTTTTTGTCTGTTTATAGGCACAGCATCTAATGAAATTTGCCATTGATTCAGTAAAATTCATTTGCTTAAATAGTTTGCATCTACCATACTGCACCTCATGATTTTAACATGACCTGGCTCTGGTGATTACAAGCTATTTAACCAATAGCTGGGACCATGACAGATGCTACCACTCTGGGTCAGAGTAGACCTGGAAACAATAGTGGTTAAGAAGGTGATACCATACTCCTCAAAACCCTGGAACTTCTAAACCAGGGCCTCACTACTGGACAAGGAGAGAAGTATAATAGAAGACGATTGGGAGTTTCTGCAAGGTAAGCTGCTACAAGCTGTAAGATAGGATCTATGGATGATGCAAGGTTCTACACAAACAGAAGGTGACATGGTGGTGGGATAACACAGTAGACAGAGCTGTAAATGCTAAAAGACAGGCTAGGAAAAGGATGAAAGGAAGAGAGGAGCAAAGAACAATTTCAGGTAGCTAGAAAAGAAGTTAGATGCCAGTTATAAGGGAATAAGATGAAAGTAAAAGATTTGTCATTTGTCAATATTGTGTGCCATAAGGAACAGTCCCAAGATGTTCCAAACTGTGAGACAGGGTGTCAGAGTGAGTCAGGACAATGGAGGAAAGTGCATAAGAAAAGGCATGGGAATGCTGCTATGAATAGTTGCTGTATGAGGAGAATGTATGCTAGAGAGAGCCAATAGAGAGAGAAACTATCAGTATTGACTGCTATATAGTCAAAAGGGCCATTGAGGATATGAAGGCAAGGAGAGCAGCAGAACCATCAGAAACAGTTATTGAGATGAAAAGTATATCTGGTAAAGAAGGATACACACTAATCACGTGCACAGTTAATCAAATAGCTCAGGAAGGTGTCAACACCAATGACTGACAGAGTAACATCATCAACAGCTACAAAGGCAAAGGAGATAATTTAAAAAAGATCATCTACAAAGGGATTGTATTTCAGGACTAAGTGAAGCAAGTAACAGTTATTGAGCAGCAAGTGAGAGAGAGAACTAAGATAAAATGCAGTTTTTGCCAGGAGTGGTTACCACTCATATACTCTTCTTTTGGTGAGACAGCTACAATAGAACTTCTTAACCAAAAAAGCAAACCATTACAGCTTACAATTGTTGGCCTGGAAAAGACCTTTGACAGAGTTTCACACTCTGTAGCATGGTGTTCATCAATAAAAACTGAGTGTGTATGAATGGTTTGTGAGAGTTGTGTAAGCTTTTTACAGAGCATCTGTCACTAAAGTGAGAGGCTATAGTTAACATACAGAAAAAGGATAGGAACTTTATAATGTGTACTAAACATCAATTATAGCACACAGGGGCTGCTGTAGGATATGAAACAAGCTGACAGAAGACTTTGTATGCAATAGATGTGGCTTCTTTCAGTTTCCGTCTACTAAATCCACTCACAAGGCTTTGGTCAGCCCAGAGTTATAGTAGAAGACACTTGCCTAAGGTGTCATGTAGTTAAAATTGAACTCAAAACCATGTGGTTACAAAGAAGCAAACTTCTAAGTCATATGTCTGTACCTATATTTAGTTATATTTTTAACAATGCTGACTTAAAATAAATATGCTTACAAAATATCAATGCCAAGGAAATAGCTGTACATCATGTCATTAACCCTTTTGATATCAATCCAAAGACCACCTCTGGTTCTGTGATACAAACTTTCTGTTTTAAAGTGTTCTAAACTAAAACCTTACATAGAAATTTGATGTTAATTTATGTGCCAAATGCCAGTTTAATTAACAACTAAGTTATTTTATGAGATTTTTCATTATTTTCAAAATTAATTGAAACAAAGACAGTATATTTCAACAAAAATATGGCCACAAAGGGTAAAGTTTGATGTTGCTGAGAGAGAGAGAGAATGTGTTTTTATATCATGTGATATAAATGATGGTCATATTTTATGTAACGTAGGGACTCAGCAATCATTTTCATTGCATCACACCAGTATATTTCCATCATCAAAAGGTCTTTGATATTCAGTTTCACTTTAGACAATCTCTGAGTCTTAACAATTTTTCATTCCACATATGAAAGTTTTACTAGATCTGTGGTTTCCTATCTTTATAACCCTAGCTAACAAGTTTATTCCCAGCACATGGTCCCAATTCATATCAAATCACTAGATTAGATGCTGCCTGGTTTGGACCACTAACACCTCTTACTTGCAAGTTTTCACATTCTGAAAGAATACAAAACTCTGTTTTACTCCAATGAGCTTCACCTGGAATTCAGTAAGATCTGGGAAGAATTTATAGAGTTTATTTTTTCAGGAATATATAGATAAAGCTATATATAATAGTGCATAGAATATTGGATTAAAGATAGGGAGACAGGCAGATACTTTGTAGTGAAGTTGGTAACCTGGTCACATGGTAGCTACATGGTTTAGACCCAGTCAATTGGCCTGTCTCAAGAAGATTGGGTTTTTGTAATGTCTAATATGGCTTTAAAGTGAAAAATCTTAGCAATTAATTCAATCACAAAAATATACTGTTATTTAAAATTAATCAATTCATATTGCTGTATGTGTTAGGTAATTTCTACAAATAATTTTTCTCTGTACTCAATGTGTAACATGTTAAAAATGTAATCTATGACTGTGAAACACAGGCATAATGAATGTAGAAAATTTAAAGAGACATCAAGTAATGTATGAGAAATTTTATTTGGTAAAATGAGCCCTTTTATGTAAAGGGGCTGAATGTCAAAAGTTTTGCCTGATGTTTGTAAGGAAGGGGACTACATCAGAAAATCACAATAAGTGGATGGACAACACATGCTAGCCACAAGTTGCTAGACAGTATATGCTAAGTGAAAAAAATTTTCTGAATTGATGGTGTAGTGAAGTTCAGGTAAAATATAATGAGGTAAGTTAAAATGTTGCTGAAGTTCAAAAGTCCAAAACAAAAAACAGTAGAATCCAAGAAAAAACAGTAGAATCCAAGAAAACAAGTGATATTGTGCATCAGCAAAAAGTAAAACAAATAATTCAAACTAAAATATATATTTGATTGATGGAGACATGAGTTGCAGACCCAACTAATAGTCGCTGGCACGAATAAATTAAAATAACAATAAGTGATCATGGGGTGTATGCACAGCTGTATGGTTAAGAAGGGGCTTCTCAAACATGTGGCTCTGGGTTTAATCACATGCATGGTACCTTAAGTACTATAGCCTCCAGTTGAATACTTTGCAAGCGAAATTTAGTAGGCAGAAACACAGTGGAACCTCACATGCACATATATATATATATATATGTATATATATATATATATATATATATATATATATATATATATATATATATATATACACACACACAGACATGTATACACACATACAGTGGGAACCACTTATTGTAACCATGGAAAATGTTTTCAAACAGTTAGTTTCTAAAAGGCTTCATCCCGAGGTGATCATATTAAGTAGCCTCCACTCATCATCATTTAACATCCATGTTCTATGCTGGAATCATTTGGATGGTTTGACAGAATCCTCAAGGTCTGAAGACTGCATTGTACTCAAAAGTTTGCTTAGCATGGTTTCTATGGCTAAATGCCCTTCCTAATACCAACCACTTTACAGCATATTCTGGGTGCTTTTACATGATAACCAGTACTTTTGAGGTCACCATGCAGCTTGCATGACAAAGGTCCCCTTCAACTGAGTGAGGCTGCAGTAGAGAGGAAGGCATCTGTTACAAACCTTTCATTTACACCAAGCTTTCACACTGCTCGCCAGGCTTCAAAACATGAAACCACATCAAGCACTTTTTGAGGTTAACAAATGGCAGACAACAGTTCTTGTTTCTTTTCCAAACTTTTCTTGTTAATGTTACGCCAAAAATATAGTTGCCATGACACCGCATATTAATATAAACAGAAACTGCATGCCATGCATCTCAAGTCTCAGTTAATACAGCAATGCATCTTTCTGTCACCTTCCTGACTTCTCAACAAATAAGGGAATCAAAAAAAGTAAACCACCTAGGGGTAGTTTATCCTGTTCAGGCTATATTATTAGCATTATCCTGCGATTGAGAATTTAAAAATCACCTCTTTAACTTTCTAAGACATCTCAACGCTTCTAAAAGCAAACTTCGTTTGTTTGTTTACGTTTGTCGTAATTTGAATTTTAAAAAAGTAAGCTTTCACATAATAGTCATTTCCACCAATACTATTACTATTGCTTTGCAAACTAAAAGCAGTACCAAAACTAATGTTCTATCAAGCTATGGCTTTTTCTTTCTTCCTTATTATTATTATTTTACTTCAACATTAAGGTTGTTTAAAGAACCTTAAATTCAAACTTCAGTATTTAACTATCATCCTCATCATAAACTAAATGAATGAGTCTGCAATAGAACAACCACTACAACAAACTACAACCCAATAGATATCTAGTGTAAATTATGCCAGTTCTGCCATAACCCATACCTGTCCTAGTTAGGTTCCCAACTTTCCCATAGTTCATGACAAACTATTAAGAACACAAATCAGCATGTTTCATATTATCAGAGGCAGCACACAAACAACCTCTACAGACCAACTACACAATGAAATAGTAACCAAATCTCTTGAAGAACACACAAAATAATGTAGTAATAGAAACATTGAATAAAGGATGGAATGTGACAGAATATCTTTAATCTCAAGTCTGCTTGGTTAAGGTTTACCTGAGATTAACCCTTTAGCATTCAGATCATTCTATCAAACGTAATGCTTATTTATCCATTATGTTTTGAATTGATCATACATTATTTTGTAGCTTTGAGATTTCAATGAAGTGCTATGCTTGAAAAGACACACCAAGCTAAGGAAAAACATGGTTGCTTTTGCAACCCTCTCCAGCTGAGCATTCCTAATTTGCAGGCTTGTAAGTACTGGTGCCATGTAAAAAGCATTCATACTGGTGCTGTGTAAAAGCACCCAGTACAATCTGTAAAGTGATTGGCATTAGGAAGGGCATCCAGCTGTTGAAACCATATCAAAACAGATGGAGCCTTTTGGAATGAGATTGCAAGGTAGGTGTGTGAGGTTGAATCTGGTCAGTTTAAACATAAAATGGTAGTATATTTTGGCTGGACATAAGATGGTGAGCTGGCAGAAATGTTAGCACACCGGGTGAAATGCTTAGCGGTATTTCATCTGTCTTTACGTTCTGAGTTCAAATTCCACCGAGGTCGACTTTGCCTTTCAGGGTCGATAAATTAAGTGCCAGTTGCATACTGTGGTCAATCTAATCGACCGGCCCCCTTCTAAAAAATTTCGGGCCAAAATTAGAGTAGAAAAGAATATTTTGGCGGGTATGGCCAGTTTAAATGCTTATGGGCTAGTGTAGTAAAGACATTTGCTTTGCACTTGTATAGCTTCAAGTTCAATTCCATGGCATTGTACCTTAGTCTATTAACCAATGCATTGATCATAATTTTCAAGTCCATTTTCCCATGACAACATCACTCACACAAGTCACAGCATCTCTCCACTCATTTCACTTCTTCAACACTTGGCACACATACAGCAACAAAGAAAATGTGGCATTTCTATTGTATGTCCGGTTTTTAAGCATAGTTTTAGAAATGGAGGTCTTTCTTTGCATGAACCACCTAAAAGTGTGGACTGGGAACACTTTATTGTGCAATAGACACTTACTCTTTTACTTGTTTCAGTCATTTGACTGCGGCCATGCTGGAGCACCGCCTTTAGTCGAGCAAATCGACCCCAGGACTTATTCTTTGCACGCCTAGTACTTATTCCATCGGTCCTTTTTACTAAACCACTAAGTCACGGGTACGTAAACACACCAGCATCAGTTGTCAAGTGATGTTGGGGGCCAAACACAGACACACAAACACATATCATCATCGTTTAACGTCCGCTTTCCATGCTAGCATGGGTTGGACGATTTGACTGAGGACTGGTGAAACCGGATAGCAACACCAGGCTCCAATCTAATTTGGCAGAGTTTCTACAGCTGGATGCCCTTCCTAACGCCAACCACTCAGAGAGTGCAGTGAGTGCTTTTACGTGTCACCAGCACGAAAACGGCCACGCTCGAAATGGTGTCTTTTATGTGCCACCCGCACAAGAGCCAGTCCAGGGGCACTGGCAACGATCTCACTTGGCTTGCCGGGTCTTCTCATGCACAGCACATTTCCAAAGGTCTTGCCTCACCACCTCAGCCCAGGTCTTCCTGGGCCTACCTCTTCCACGGGTTCCCTCAACTGTTAGGGTGTGGCACTTTTTCACGCAGCTATCCTCATTCATTCTCACCACATGTCCAAACCAGCGCAATCGTCTCTCTTGCACACCACAACTGATGCTTCTTATGTTCAGCTTTTCTCTCAAGATACTTACACTCTGACGGGTATGCACATTGACATTACACATCCAGCGGAGCATACTGGCTTCATTCCTTGCAAGCTTACGCATGTCCTCAGCAGTCACAGCCCATGTTTCACTGACATGTAGCATGGCTGTTCGTACACATGCGTCATACAGTCTGCCTTTTACTCTGAGTGAGAGTCCCTTTGTCGCCAGCAGGGGTAAGAGCTCTCTAAACTTTGCCCAGGCTATTCTTATTCTAGCAGCTACACTTTCAGCGCACCCACCCCCACTACTAACTTGGTCACCCAGATAGCGGAAGCTATCGACTACCTCTAGGTTTTCTCCCTGGAATGAGATAGAAGTTGTTTCCTGTTTGTTTACAGTGTTTATTGCACCTGAACATCTGCCACATACAAAAACTAACTTCGTAGTTAATCTGCCTTTGATATTGCTGCACCTCTTATGTGTCCATAGCTTGCACCGGGTACATCTTATAGAGTTACTACCTACTCCTTTTCTATATATATATATATACATATACATATATACGACGGGCTTCTTTCAGTTTCTGTCTACCAAATCCACTCACAAGGCTTTGGTCGGCCCGAGGCTATAGTAGGAGACACTTGCCCAAGGTGCCACGCAGTGGGACTGAACCTGGAACCATGTGGTTGGTAAGCAAGTTACTTACCACACAGCCAAAAGGCTTACAAGACTAAAAAATACTCTTCCAACTGATCGATGGTTCTCGTCCCCCATTTGGGGCTTGTATGTATTACTGCTTGCACGGTTCACATACAACCTTTTTTGAGAGTTTTTTTATAGCTGGACACTATTCCACAATACTAACTGCTTTCTCAAGAAGGGCAATGGCATATGTGCAATTTATTGCGCCACCGGCACTTGGGAGATCATCTCCAACATGAATAAAGTGATACCTTTCTCTACATCGTTCCAGTTTTTTTCCTTCCAAGTGAAATCTGGTGGATGGAAACTGTGCGGAAGCTCATCATGTGCATGTGTATAAGAGGAATTGCTTTAATAAACCGGCGAGTCAAACAAAAAAGATGTGATATTCGAATTACATCCCTTTATGCCAAGGTGGACTTAGTCATTCGACAAAAAGATTTCAATGGGATGTGTACAACACAAAATAACTAGGATCGATAAACACGAGTAAAATTCATGAAAGCAGTGTCCTCCCAGAACGGTTGCAATTCAAAGACCGAAACCAGTAAGAAATATAATACAAATGTACATGATTTGAGTGGTGAAGAGAGAAAAACGGTAGAGCACCAGACTTGCAGGTCATCGTTATATTGAGTTCAGATTTCGGCGATGTCCTTCGGGGATATCAACACAATAAGTAGCAGCAAATCATATACCAGAGTCATTTTAAGTTAGCACCCACCCCTCCCTAATAATAACAGGAATAATTTACACACACACACACACACTATATATATATATATATATAAAATCATATTACATTATATGATATAAAAGTTATGAGTAATTCGACAAAGTAAATTTTAATTTTGAACAATAAAGAATCGAAATCGAGGAGAAAAGCTTAAGCAGTGACTCAATGAAAACAAATAAGAGACATAGGTGGAAGATGCAAAGTGGGAATTAAAAAGAAAGGATGAGAAAATATCAAAAGGACGAAAAATACTGCAGTTATAAAACGACATCAGAACTTAGAAACAGGAGAAGGTGTAACTAAATCGGTTGGCAAAGAGAAGGGTTAGAGAGACACAAATGTCAGAATTTTGGTGGAGAGAGAATAAGAGAGGAGTTTGTAATCTACGTGCCTTTCGCTTGGATTCAAGTGGAACTCGATCGCAAATTGAAACTACTCCGGGGCATTCGACAATATAGGCGTTAGTAAGCCTAATTAAAGCAGAAAAAATTCCAATAGGGACAGTAGATGGTCAGTAGCCAGACTAACAAAGGTATACATGCAGGCTTATTTTTATTATATATATATATATTTCTATTTTTACGATATTTATTTATCTATCTCAGTTTGATTTTCCCATAACTTATTACGGGTGTGTGAGAGAGAGAGAGAGAGCGTCAATAGATTTATCAATTTAGCTTGTCTGCTCCTTCAGTATTTATCAATTCATCTGCATATTATATTTATATAATTATCATTATCATCATCGTTATTGTTGTTGTATATTTATTTGTATGACTCAATATATTACCTATCAACCCTTATATCGTATTTATTTCATGTTGTGTGTCCATATGCATAAATCTAAAGCATATATCTTGTATCTATTTATCTATAGTCTTATCTATCTATTTATTTATCTACATTTAGATCTCCCGGTGTCTTCCTACCTAACCCTTTGTCTTTCTCGTCTATTCCGTGAAGCTGGTAATACAAAAAAAAAAAATCCACATCGTTTTGTATATAATAAAGCACAGTGAAGTGAGTGAAATTGAGGCTTTCGTCGCTCAGCTGGTTTATAAATCGCATTTATATAGAAAATGACAGTCATGGGGATTTGTTCGAATGAAACTGATGTCTCTTTAGTTTGTAAATAAAAGAAAAGACAACGACGTTGAAATTCTCACCTTGCTCTGATAGATGAGTTACGGTCGTCACATACTGCTCCAACGATGCCGCCATCTTGTAGCTGACAGGTCGCTTAGGAAAATAGCAACTCTATATCCGGTCCGGGCTCGGTCTCACCTGACCGGGTCACATAACAAACACTCAAAAAATATTTATTTTGCATTCAAAGCAAAGATTGCGTTAATCCAGTGACTATATTTAAATATGAAGGCGCATTCTGGCTATTTCATAATTTTAAATACAATTCTAACAATTAATGAGAAGAATCTCCGTTATTAATATTAGATGTTAGCTCAGCTGCAAGATCGAGAACGGAGAACTGCAAGATTTTGGGTTCAAGTCTTATCGATGTAGATTTTTTTATTTTACTTTTCTGCTGATAGATAACTACTTGCAGTGGTGATTTACTGGAATAATTATTTGATTTTATGCGAAATGGGAGGCATAACTACAGGGTTTTACACCCCAGACTTTGGGAGGTCATAACTTTCAGAAAAATGAATATTTTTTAATGAAATTTTCTATGCATATAGTATTTACTATGTAGAATCCGAATATACAAATTTCCGGTGAAAGTGTTTTGGAATGGGGGTGGGGGACAATTTTCGGAAATTCCAAGAGTCCACTTAAATTCTTCTTAACTTTCAGGAAAATTAATATTTTTTCGTGAAATTTTCTACAAATATACCTTGATGTATGTACATTTCGAGCATGTAGGAATTTTGAAGGAAACAACTGCAGGTTATTTTTGAGAAGTGTTCCCCACTCGGTGGTGTTTCGGAGCAAGTCGTCCATAATTGTTTCATTTTTCTGTATTATGTGCGTATGTGCATCCGTAGATTTCTAATGAAGTAATACGCTGCTTCTGTTCTTTTCTACTTCTCTACTAGAAACGTTTACTTTGGAATTTACTTCTATTGAGAGAAAAAAAATTGTGTGCATGTTATTTTTAACGTAAGTTTTCTTATGACGGCTTCTCTTTTCTGCTTATTACTTCATTAGAAATCTACGGATGCACATACGCACATAATAGAGAAAAAGGAAACAAATATGGACGACTTGCTCCGAAACACCACCGAATGGGGAACGCTTCTCAAAAATAACCTGCAGTTGTTTCCTTCAAAATTCCTACATGCTCGAAATGTACATACATCAAGGTATATTTGTAGAAAATTTCACGAAAAAATATTAATTTTCCTGGAAGTTAAGAAGAATTTAAGTGGACTCTGTTGGAATTTCCGAAAATTGTCCCCCACCCCTATTCCAAAACACTTTCACCGGAAATTTTTGTATATTCGGATTCAACATAGTAAATACTATGTGCATAGAAAATTTCATTAAAAAATATTCATTTTTCTGAAAGTTATGACCTCCCAAAGTTTGGGGTGTAAAACCCTGTAGTTATGCCAAATGGGCATAAGACCTCCCAAAGTCTGGGGGGTAAAACCCTGTAGTTATGCCAAATGGGAATAGTGTTTGCCCTTTATCAAAGCAGAAGTCAATATCTACAGTTTGGTGCTTGTCTCGAAGAGAAAAAGCATTTTAGTTTTCACAAATTTTACTCTTTAAATTTTCTTTCTAAAGTAAAATCCTAAAATTTCCAATGAATTTTTAAGTCATCAAAAGTAATTTTTGAGATGGTTGAACCCATCAGACAAGTAGCTATTCATTGTAGCAGTAAACATTTTAAATTTTGAATAACCTAAGTATTCGAAATTATTTGTTCCTGTGCACTGCATTAATTTGAAGTACGCTTTCTGTAATGAAATTACAGAAAATTCAACTTCTAAGAATTTCCCAAACAGTGTTCGTAGTTATTAATGTAAACTTCGATGAAAACATTAATTACTCGCTGCTTCTTGAATTGAGGCGTGTAATAATAATATCTGTATTAGTTAATGGGAATAACAAGTTTTTTTTGTTTTTTTTTATACACATTACCTCTTTCATCGATAAGTTTCGTACGTCTTTTCTTCCCGTTTACTAAGTGAATGTTCCAACATACAGACCACCTAAACACAAACACACAGATACACAATCATGCATACAGATTATAAATAGTGTGTGATCATTTTTAAAGAATCATAATAAGAGCAGAACATTTAGTGGGTGGAGACTCAATATAATAAAAGTAGAGTCAAATTTATTACAAATTCGTTTTGAGTGGACCTTCAAGTTTCTCCTCACGGTTGCATAAACTGCGGCTATGCTGAGACGCCACCTGGGCGGTTCAATCAAATTGACTCTAAGTCAGGTCATAATTTTAAATGTCACTTTTTTGCTGGTTACGTAAACAAACTAACACCAATTGCGAAGCAGTGAGAGACAAACTCAAAGACACACACACACACATATAACTATAGGTTTACGCACAGTTTCCATATATGAAATCCCCGCATGGGCAATTTTACGTTTGATTACTGAAGTAGACACTTGCCGAAGGAGTCACTTCGTGGTTGCAAAGCAAACTTCTTAACCAACCAGCCATGCTTTCATCAGTGTTGTAGCTAGAGTATGTGCCACCCGAGGCAGCCCTTGAGTTTGCTACCCAACGCCCCGACCCACTCATGCCTTCTATATAATCTTATACAGCAAACCCAAAAGTTCCCCCACACACACATACCTTGTCCACTCCTAGCTACGCTACTGGTCTTCGTGTGTGTGATGGTCACTCACGTCGATTTCGATGTATGTCTATTTGAAAGAAAGGATCTTTAAAAAAGGTTTTAAAATAAAAGAAGCTAATATAGCTTTACTCTTTTATTTGTTTCAGTCATTTGACTGCGGCCATGCTGGAGCACCGCCTTTAGTCGAGCAAATCGACCCCAGGACTTATTCTTTGTAAACCTAATACCTATTCTATCGGGTCTCTTTTGCTGAACCGCTAAGTTACGGGGGCGTAAACACACCACCATCGGTTGTCAAGCGATGTTGGTGGGGACAAACACAGACACACAAAAACACACACATATATATATATATATATATATATATATATATATATATATATATATATATATATATATATATATATATATATATATATATACATATATACGACGAGCTTCTTTCAGTTTCCGTCTACCAAATCCACTCACAAGGCTTTGGTCGGCCCAAGGCTATAGAAGAAGACACTTGCCCAGGGTACCACGCAGTGGGACTGAACCCGGAACCATGTGGTTGGTAAGCAAGCTACTTACCACAGAGTCACTCCTGCGCCTAAGCTATACGCAAACAAACTAGTGGAGGCGAGAATACATTTCTCAAAGGTTTATTACTTTATGTACATCAGGGCTTAAGTCGTCAGTTATTTCTGTTTAGTTCACTCAGATTCGTTTCACACTCACCGTTGACATTCTTCTTGTTTTCCTTCTTCTCCCGGAAGTCCCTTTTCTTTTGCTAGCTAGCTCGCAGCGAAGCTACTGTCTGCAGTTCGTCTGTCACGAATCCTACCCAACACTCTGTCTATTTGCGATGGAAGCGTGAATGCAATTTGAGTTCTGGTTTGGATTTTGCGATGAAGTCACAATGAAGACACCGATGATTTTAATTTTATATTGGATTAGACAAATATGTCTGTTGAGTGCAGGATATTTTCTCTTCTTGTTCTGTTTCTGCAACTCAAATTGTTTTGATGCACCATGACAGATTTGACGCCATGCAGATCGCTCTAGGTAAAATTTTCCCAAGATGTCAAATTCAGTTGTAGAGATTTTAGTGATTGCTTCAACTTGTCCTTATACCTAAGGACATGTCTTCCTCTACCGCGTTATCCCTCTACTTGTTGGTCATACAAAAGAAGAAAATTATACCTATAGATAAGTTGAAGCAATGTATATAATAGAATAAAAGGATAGACAGACTGGTACCGGATCAGATTATGACATGTATACAACACATAGAGAGAAACGAATGCTTTAGTTTAAATTACTGTAGATCATTAAATGTTCCATTCGGGAATGTTTATAATGCTTGCGATATATGCTGGCATACCCTCGGAATAGTTATATATATATATATATATATATATATATATATATATATATATATATATATATATATATATATATATGGATACATATACATGAGTGTGTGTGGCATATTAGTGGGTGTATGCGACCTTTCGAACTTTATACAAACAATATGACGAACAAAGAAATCAACCTACATTGATAGAAAATGAAGAGGTAAATAAATAATTGTTAATAATTGGGAAAAAGTTGCCAACAAACTATCATAAAAGCGCTATCTTAAAATTCGATTGTTCTTCAACATTATGAAACTTAATAAAATTTCCAGCAGAAGATAAGAAGGAAAAAGCAATCTAAGAAATCAACTTTGTCGTATTATATGTACTAAGTTCGAAAAGTATCCACACACACACACATGTATGTATGTATTGCCAGGCTTGATCGCTAAATCCACAAGTTTTCTTTAGATTATTATTTTCGGCCTTTTTTTTTTTTTTTTAACGAATCATCACTGGTGATGAAAAATAGATTGTCTACAGTAACATCAATCGAAAACGATCATGGTCCAAGCGTAATGAACCAGTACAGACCACATCGAAAGCTGAATTGCATCAAAAAAGGTCATGCTGTCAATTTGGTGGGATTACAAAGGTGTTGTGTATTTTGAGCTGCTTCCAAGGAACCAAACGATCAATTCAGATGTCTACTGTCAACAACTAATGAAACTGGAAGAAGCAAAAAAAAAAACCGGCTAGAATTGGCAAATCGTAAAGAAATCGTGTTCCACCATGACAACGCTAGACCACACACGTTTTTGCTAACCCATGAAAAATTATTGGAGCTTGGTTGGGAAGTGATGCTACATCTACCATATAGCTCTGACCTTGCACCTAGTAAAACTTTCAATAATGATGATGACCTGAAATTGCACTTGCTTCAGTTTTTGGCTGATACGGACCAGGAGTTCTATGAGCGTAGAACTATGAAATTGCCAGAAAGATGGTAAAGGGTCATCAAACAAAATTGAAAATATATAATTGATTAAAGTTCATTCCTTGTATGAAAAAAAAAAAGAAAAGATTTTTATTTCACACTAAAAGACCCCGAAATTAGTTTCTTGCCAATCCAATATTTACTTTTACTTTTATCAGTCTCAGCTCAAAGCTGCGGCCATGCTGGAGTACCACCATTTTGCTACACTGTTACTACTGAGAGCTTCCTCTGATATGTGGCATTTGGTCAATAAGGGAGTTTGATGTCGCTGCCCTCATTTGCACCTCCTGCCGCGAGGTAGGTTCACACAAATACACACGCATTCTTTTTTTTTTTTCTCCTCATCTAACCGTTCTGTAGAAGCGCTTAGGTTGGAAACGTTAAATACTTGTTCCAGTTTTCCTCAACGTCAACCTAATACAACGTTTGTTGTTTTTTCTCCTCGTCGTGGTGTTTTTCTTTTATATATATATATATATATATATATATATATATATATATATATATATATATATATATATATATATATATAGTGGATCTTGCATGCATGAAGTAGATTCGATCCACTATAGCCAAATTTAAATCAACATTGCAACAGAACCTTTCCCACGGTGGAACAATAGTTTTTTTCTCTGACAGCAGTTTAATATTTTCCAGATGCCTTTAGCTAGGCCGAAACAATGTCTTCACCACTTGACCCTTTCTAACCTCTCCTACATCACCAAAATCTAGAATAGAGATAACAGGACCACCAACTGAATCCATTGTTCTCAATAATATATCTATCCTTCTGGATTGTTATAAAAGCAAGGAAACCCCAAGAAAAATTTAGTTTAGTCACCAGTCGGTGACGACTCAACCAGTCCAGTCACGTGGTGACGACTCAGTGAGAACGAAGTCTGGCTGACCAGCTAGAACCTTGGCAAGAGCAAAGAAATAAAGTTTACTGCCAGCAGCTGTGAGACAACGTCGCACACCCTACAACAGTCTGTTTACTACTACAAGATCGTGTACACACATATACAAGCCGAACTTAACTTTCTTTACCTTGCATGCTTTACGAACTGTGTTATACTATTACACAAACCTACTCGTCGTGGTATGGCATTTATTAAAGTAACGGTAAATAAATATTTCTTTACAATTTCGATCACTCTTCATCGTTCATTCTATAACCGTTACAATTGGTAACTACACACAAAATTATCATCATCTTACAACCGTTACACACACACACACACATATATATATATATATATATATATATATATATATATATATATATATATATATAAACAAATAGTAAATGAGTATATGCATATATACGTACAGGTATGTGCGTACCGACATCCACCTGTATGTATAGGTGCATATATGGGTACAGGACATTGCAAGCAAAACGTAGACGAGAAAACACACAAGCCACATAGAGAACATTCTACTTCATCAGCTACCCCCGTTTTAACACCGGCGTTTCGAAGAGCTGGGCAGGACGCATCGTTAAAACGGCTCTTCCCATGGACCGCAAATTAAATTTGTATACACAAATTAAATCTTGCCATGGAGGAATGTAGTGGCGGACAAAAAGCAAGACAGGAAAACAAACAGAAAAGGCTTTACGGCCAGACGAGAAAAATTATGTGTTTATGAACGCTGTGAGGCACGAACTTGAAAGGGACGAAGTAGTTTGCGTGTTTGCTCGGCGATATATATATATATATATATATATATATATATAAAATCAAAATAAGCAACACGGATTTTAAAGATGATTGCAGTACGCACGTTTCATGCTACTCCATTTATTTAAGTAATGCGAGCATTACATTAAATGCAATATGTAGAGCAATCTTCAGCTGCACGAAAATGCAGAAAATTACAGTAGAATAGACATATAATTGTGGCAACATTTCAAATCCAAGTGAGAAGAAGAATACATAAAAAAAGAAGAAGAATACATAAAAAATCCATCTTGATATAGCCAAGGCTATCAGGCTAGTCTGATAGCCTTGGCTATGTCAAGATGGATTTTTTATGTATTCTTCTTCTTTTTTTATGTATTCTTCTTCTCACTTGGATTTGAAATGTTGCCACAATTATATGTCTATTCTACTGTAATTTTCTGCATTTTCGTGCAGCTGAAGATTGCTCTACATATTGCATTTAATGTAATGCTCGCATTACTTAAATAAATGGAGTAGCATGAAACGTGCGTACTGCAATCATCTTTAAAATCCGTGTTGCTTGTTTTGATCTTTTTGATCACCTCGTTTTTGGAATGGTTTTTGTATAATACCATACCATACTATATTCGGGTGCCTAAACATAAGTACCATATTCAATTTTGAATCTAAATCTAAACCTTTATATATATATATATATATATATATATATATATAGAGAGAGAGAGAGAGAGAGAGAGAGAGTGAGAGAGAGAAAGAAAGAGAGAGAGAGAGAGAGAGAGAGAGAGAGACCATCTGTAACCGCACGAAACTTTCTTGCCATCTTTCCTAGTCGTCTTCTATGACTCAGACTCCATGTACCAGACATAGCCCACATTTAACAGACCATGAAAACCACTCAACACCCCAATTTGTCAAATATTCTACACATACAATTGATTATACATTGTACATTACATGCCCTAACTCACAACAGAGGCAGAAGATAGAGAAAAGGCATAGAAAAAAATTGAAAAAATTGGATTGGGGTTTGTGAGATTGAGGTAAAGGTTGGGATTATGTATGCCAGATAAGTTCAACTCGCGATAATGAAATTAGAAAAAAAGAAAGACGAGGGGAAATGGGTTTAAAACTCACCATATACATAACATACACATACATACAAACACTACCTGAATGGGATCCTTTACAGGCAGCTTAACTACAGTCAATATCTGGCTGAAGGACCAAAGAGACTAAAAGACAAGCTGAAGGCCACTTTGAAGAAATAGGGGTGTTGGTCCTATGCAAACCCATCTTTACATCTGGGAAGAGGTGGTCCGTATACATTTGGTCGGATCTTTCTGATTTGGCGGACACTATTTGTTTTCTAACGAAACACTTTCAAACTTGGGACACTGGTAGAATGTGTCATATAAAACATTTTTTACTCTTAGTGTTGTTGAGAAAAATTTATATTTTTAAAGTTATTTCGTGTTAAAGTTGTTGTATTTCGGTAATTTCAACCAATCACTGACGTCTATTGAGGTGAAAACAATTACTGCTGTGGTTTGTCAACAACACGTTGTGGCAGTGTAATGGGATCTTTTCCCTTGAATAAAATTAGTGCTATTGTTTGTCAACAACAACTATCGGCGGTACTGTTATTTATGACATCGTTCGTGCGTTTGTACTGGTTTTAGCTTTAGGGTTAGGGTTCGGGTTTTAGAGTTAGGGTTATGAGTATTTTTGCCAAATTTAGTGGAAAATTTGTGGCGGTGTATTGAACAGATTTTCACCAAACTTGGCAAAAAATACTCATAACCCTAACCCTAACTCTACCGCCGATAGTTGTTGTTGACAAACAACGGCACTAATTTTATTCAAGGGAAAAGATCCCAGTACACCGCCAAAACGTGTTGTAAACAAACCACAGCAGTAATTGTTTCACCTCAATAGACGTCAGTGATTGGTTGAAATTACCGAAATACGACAACTTTTAACATGAAATAACTTCGAATATAAAATTTTTTCTCTGTTCTATAAGACAAAATATACAAGTATACGAAGTTTTAAAGTGTTTCGGTAGAAAACACACTAAATAAAAACTAAATAAAAAATGGTGTCCGCCAAATCAGAAAGATCCAAATGTCTCAATCCTTTGGCCTGCTCAGCTCCGCTGGTATAGTTCTTGGGGTCATTGAGGTTCAAAAGCCACCACACTGCAACAAGGACTGGACCTTGTGATAGGCCCTCCAAGAGAAAGCACACTATAACGAGCGGCGGGCAGCGATGTCTCACTTTTGAAGAGCTGATACCATTCCTCTTCAAAGTGGCCTTCAACTTGTCATTTAGTCTCTTTGAGCATTCAGCCAGATATTGACTGTAGTTAAGCTTTTTTACTTCACAAATAACTATTAGTGGATGAAGTAGTTTACCAGATGTTGTGGGGAATGCCACAACAATAAAATATTTCAAAGATGAATATGACAGATATAAGACAAATGAATAAATTAAAACACATTAGATGAGGAGTGAATGTGAGAAAAAAAAAAAAAAACCACTAAGTAGTGCATTGTGACTGTCGCAAAAAGTCAGCAACTAGTATTCTATGGTGAAGATGATGTAGTAACGCCGTGCGCATGCGTAGAATTAAACAACCAAACTTTCCCGCTTTAATCTTTTTCTTTTACGGTCGGCCGACCATGAGCATGGACGTGTGCTAAAGCTGTCTCTACATCTTTCGGACTTACACAAGACAGCTCGCTCACAACTACAGAACAACGTCCCAACAATTATGCTCATGCACAATAGAAGCTGTAACAACAAGAACTAAAGATCAGTATGTTTACCACCTAAATAAAGTGTTGTTTAGTCTGGAGTTCAGCGTTCCGTTTATATTCTTTAATTTTATAGTAGAAAGTCAGGTATACAATCTAAAGATGTATAACCCACTTTCTACTAAAATGATAATGGAGAGGATGGTCGTGATGCAAATGATTGCACAAACAACAATTTAAGCTACAGTGGTGCTGCCCCAGATCATCCCTGATCCAGTATATCAATGTACTATGTCTATCCCATTTTTCGATGTATCTAAGACCCCATTGTGAAAGGTAAGATGTGATTTAGGGACAATTTGTGTGGTATTTTATAAGTCGAGTGATCAGACAGCGCCCACATGTTGGCCGAGGAGCAATCAACAAATCCTAAAACAGTTAGTCTAGACTTCGTTCTTTTCCTCTTCTGGACATCAAAGCCATAGAAGAAATGTATTTACATTCTCATAATAGTTAAGGGGATAGACATAGTACATTGATATACTGGATCAGGGATGATCTGGGGCAGCACCACTAGCTTAAACTGTTGTTTGTGCAATCATTTGCATCACGACCATCCTCTCCATTTGCGCTGTGTTGTGAATAAAATACATATTGTTTACCTAATGTCTCGCTCCCTGAAATACTTACTACTGAGCAAATTAAGCTATCTACATGGTAATATCCTAATTGATAATTGGGGAAAGAGATTGGGAGGTCTTCTCTGAGGAATCATCAATAAATCGTGGAACGATCCATCAGGAGACTCCTCCACTCATTTTTTTTTTCTGCGTATCAAAAGCGTAGAAAGAAGGTGTTCACATTCAAGTATAGTTCATTATCCCAGTTTACTCCCCCCTAATATTTAAAATTTTGCGTATAGGGCTTTCCTATAAGGTGTTATCCACCCCTGATTGGAACTCTCCCGTATGACATGTACGCATGCTCAGTGACTTGCTTTAACAGTTGCAATCAGCTGAATGCACATTGCCAGTGACATTTGACATAATTACCCACACTCTGTGGTCAGGATTCTTTTTTTGGTTTGATGTCGGTATCGAAGGGATTACCAGACACCAGGCAATACAGTGAGAGCAGCTTTCACTCACATCGTGGTATTCGATGCTGTGTACGTGTCTGTCGTGGTAAAATATGCCACTCCTTAACTGTTGCTTTGATTTCATCCATAGCACGAGGTAATTATGTCATTATCTGTGAAATTCGGCAACTTACAAAGATCTTTAGATCAGACAATACTTCACCGAGAGGAGATATAGGCTTCTGCTTATTCCTGTCTGAAGTATCGTCCGATACTTCAGACTTATCGTCCAATGAATTTACTTTGTTGACGTTCTTCATCGACAGAATTTTTATTCCTTTCAACCTTTCAGTCAAGTCCGCCTTTCTTCCAGTAACATACTGTCCATATAATCTTAAATATTTCTTTAACTCAGGCACAGTAAGTACTTCGATAGCTGAATCATCAAGCTGCTTTATATCCATGATAAGACGTAAAACAATAACAATGGCGTGGGTAGCCTCCGGAAGTTTAATTATCTACATGGAGCGCCGCCTAGCCAAGGGAGATAACCTACTTATAGGAAAGCCCTATAGTTTGCAGCACAAGACAATCCCTTCACCAATCGATAACAGCAGATCATAACAATTTCGACATCTTCCGACAGTAATACTTCTTTCAATAGGGTTAAACAGCATGGATGCTACCTAAAAATGTCCAGCGTCCGTTGTTCCTCCACATTGTAGCTCGCTTATCAAACTACGGGCAGCTGCAGTCACTCAAGAATTATTTAATTTTCATAATTCCAGCAGATATAACTTTAATTCTCAACTTTCAGGTGCCTTTGTGATATCCATAACGAAGCATATCCATACTTCTCTCCCTTTGTAGTTTTCGTATTGTTGCTCTTCTATTCCCCCCCTAATCTTAAGGCAGCTAACTAAAATATTGTGGATCTATCTACAGGTCACATCGGCGTCCCCATTGGAAATATTGTTCACTATTATCCTAATGCCTGCCCAACTTTTAAGTTTTTCCTTTTATATTGTCCACTTCATCGTGCCTTCCCAAGACACCGTTTATTACATAATAAGGACTGGGGAAGGGGGGGCATGCCGGACTTCGCCATTAGTTCAAGTAGTTTTTCCGTCATTTATATATATATATGTATATATTTATATACAGAGAGAGGGGGGGTGTATACTCACATAGTTATATATATATATAGAATAGACACATACGTACACATGTTTGTAAGTATATATGTGTATATACCAAGTTTATAATCCTTTCTGCTATAGGCACAAGGGGTGAAATTATGGTGGAGGGCGATAGTCGATTACACCGATCCCGGTGTTCAACTGCAACTTATTTGATGGACTCCGAAAGAACGAAAGACAAGATTGACGTCTGTGGAATTTGAACTCAGAACATAAAGACGGACGAAATGACGCTAAGCATTTTGTCCGATGTGTTGACGATACTGACAGCTTGCTGCCTTTGCCTAGTTTATGACATAGAGTATATCTTATGGCGATTCCGGTCTTTTTTTAATTTTATTTTATTCAAGCATAGTATATCTAAGACAACATTATCTGATATATTCTGTCTTATCTTCCTTCTTCTTTATTATCATCATCATCATCATCATTGTGTGAGAGAGCAGCACACGCCATCAAAAGTGACGCTGGGGTACAAATATACGAAGTGCAGTATACCCACCACAACTACCCGTCTTATAATAGTACACCAGACACATGCATCACAGCCATATGTGCGCGACATGGTGATCTCATATCAAGATAAGCAACGCATGACCTTATAGTTGGGGCCCAGTTAGAATTTTCTTCAGGTCAAGTAACCCATCCCACACAAAAGTTCCCCGAATAAGAATTGTTTAAGGATGATGAACGAAACACTCATCTTTCCAGAAGTGAATTATTCAAACTCCAAAGAATCTCAACACATGGCTATGATGCTCCCCCACTATTCCTGCTTGTGAACAGAGATGCACATACCGTCAACCACTAAAGGACATGCTCAACTGGTTATGGTGAAGCAACTGACAAGCAAATATCCGGTATTGAGCAGAATATTTGCTGTAGCCCATCCTTTGCACCAAGACAAAATACGCACACGTTAACGCTTTCCAATCAGTTAAGATCAGAAACTATCAGTCACTACCTGGTATTGCATCAGGGCATTTATTAGTTGTAGTAGTCATTTTAAAGACAGCAAGGTTTCGTTTTCTGGGGAGATTTAATGGTAATTTCAGTCGAACAATCATCCAAATACTTGCTTCTGCATGAACAGTAACAATAGTGAACATTCACCGGATAGTGCGGATGCAGGGGAGATAACTCATTGCTCTAACCATGAGGTGAAAATTCATTTCCAAAATATTAAAGAAATAAGTAAAGTTTATTGCTCCAACACTTGGCATTGTTGTTGACTGACGTCAAATTAATGTACTCAGCACACTTTCAGGTAATCTTATATGTATACCTTGTGTGTATATATATATATACATATATAGTGTATGTGTTTGTGATTGTTCGGTTTATTTTCATTAAAAGTTTTGGGGTACTCTGATCGTCTTTACCTTTGCTGAACATTTCCAGTTTTGGGATCTTGCTTATATGCATTCTCATTTACCTACTTTCATAAGTCAACGCGGATTCCTTTACGTGATCATTCTACTTCTTTCAGCTAACAGCCGACTGTCTTTCAAATAATATCCTACAATCTTCAAAGAGAAAGGACACATTCGATAATGTACACCTCAGATACACGATCTCGAGAAAAAAAAACCCCGTAGTTATAATATTAGATCTACCAAATCAGTGCTTATTAGAATTACAAAACTACACACATGTGCACACGAAGTATTGCGTGCACATACATACCTTCATCGACATAGTCGCGTGTATGTGTGGATATTTATTTATTTGATTTACTTATTTTGTATATTTAAACTGTTAAGTTCAATCGCTATAGATACAAAGAAAAAACGTTATAGTTGGTATAGCAAACTTACGAAAATTGGTTCTAATTTATTTTATTTTAGTCAATAAACTAACCTTTTGTTAGGAATACCGAAGCCATTTATGGCACCGGTTCTCAAACTGACAAATACCCCACCACCACAACTGCCAATTTTGGTAAGAAATTTTGCCCAATATATTAGTCTGTATTAAAAGAAAATAGAGCTTGCATTCAAACAATTCTTCCGGTCCAGATGGACTATATGTAATCTGAACCTTTCCTCCCTTATTTATTTTTTTTTTTTTACGGAATCACACGTTTTAGGCTATGGAGATTCCGATTCTGAAAAAAAATTTCAAAAATCTCAGTTTCAAAATTTCACCCCCCCCCGGTTTTTATATAGATCCACAGGGTAAACCTAACCCTAACTCAAACCCTAACCCTAACCCTAACCCTGACCCTAACCCTAACCCTAACCCTGACCCTAACCCTAACCCTAAACCTAACCCTAACACTACTTTGGTGAGATTTGGCTGTTATTTCTAGCATGTAAATAGCCTGCTTGGTGGTGGTGGTGGGGGAATTGAAATTTTTCAAACAATTTTTTTTCAGAATCATAATCTCCATATTTTTTTACGTATTTCTAAAAAAAAAAAATTTCCGGAAAATATTTTTAAATGAGGAAATGGGGTGGGGGAAATCGAAATTTTGAATTTGAGATTTTGGAAAATTTTTTTTCAGAATCGGAATTTCGATAGCCTAAAACGTGGGATTCCGTAAAAAAAATAATAAATAAGTAGGGGAAAGGTTCAGATTACATATAGTCCGTCTCTGCCATTCTTCCTTCGCCTCAATGTTGGACAAGTTTTTAAAAAAGATTAAGACCTTAATTTTATTAAATTTGATAATTTGTCAGGCCCTCCACCACGTTTGCTATCCACACATGTACCCCCACTTAACACCCTTTTTAAGGGTACAAAATTTCTTTTCAACAAACCGACGATGAACCGTGGCAGGGTGACCCGACCTGCTAGAAACGGCAGCAAAATATCCTTCAGATCACACTGTAGTGTCTAAAAGAATGATAAACTTTGGCTAATAGAGTCATAAATATACAAACTGAAGGGATTATCACAGCTTCAACGCCTACGATCGTCGGTCCAAACTATGTAAAAAGTAAATCAAATTTTATGCTAATGATTCCAAAACCTCTATTTATTCAAGTGCACCTATGGGTGGTCCTGAGTGGGAGACAGGACTAGAACTCGGCAACATTCGAACCCTTTCGTAGTCTAAATACGAGCAGACAGAAAACAGTCTGCAATGATAATTATTATACCAGGAGCCAACGAGAAAACCTGTCCCTGGTTAGTAGTGGTAGTTCCAGATCAGTCTCGATCAATCAAACTTATGACCAAGGATGTTCCAACCTTGATCATCCCATCTTATTCTCAAGAACTTATCCTTCTTTTTAAGACAGTTGTGTGGTTCGAAGGAGGGTTGGCTGTTATTTCTAACAGGTCGAGCAAACACATACAGGCTCCCACGTTGGCTTGTGTTCCCTCCATGCCATCACTCCGTCTGCTAGAAATAGCAACCAAATCATTCTCAACTGATCCTATTGTCTTTAATAAAAAAAAAAAAGCAGGACCTTGAATATTGTGGTCCCAGATATAATGTGTCTGAATAAAAGCTGGGGAGATCAGATGTGGGATGTCTTTTATCACCAAGCTACTGAATCAGCTCTGATCTGGGGCTAAACACAATAATTGTACCACAACTGACTCATCTTTGTTCAATCCAGATTAAGCAACTTGCAATTTCAAATCCACCTTGATAAATGTTACCAAAAAATTCCAGTAAAACTACCTTTCATTCCAGTCAATAATCCTGAGTTTGAATGGGCAAATATGTTTGATTTTAAAAGGTCTTTGAGGTTAATAGCTGAAACCATCAGATGATCTATTGTGTGTATGTGTAGGTAAGCAGGCAGGCAGGCAGGTGAGGTGAGTAAAAGAGATATGAGAGGATATTAAGAAACAGAGACAGCAACAGATGGGACTATTGGCTGGAGACCTAAAAGCAGATGCTTCCATCTTTGCTCTCTATCTTTAATGCTTTTGATGTTCATTTCACCATACTTACACAAGTGGATGGACCTTCTCAGCACTGTGTCTCACCAATCATCGCAGTCTTTAGTCATCTTCTCAGCAAATTACTACATCCTGAGATTGATCTTCACCATTTTATCTCATATCTTCCTGGGTCTCCATCTATCACAGATTCCATCAACTTTGGGTATCCTGCAGTTCTTTATACAGCTGTCATGCTCCATATACATTACTTGCCCATACCAGCATGGACTGTTCATTTGTACTTTTTCATTTATGAACATCACATATCCGTGGAACATGCTCACTTCACTGCTTTCATTTAGAGTCTGTTTATCTCTGCCATGCAGTATCACAGCATCTTCCATGACATTCTACAATATTTGAATGTAGAGAGAGTTATCATTAGAGATTTGGACTGTGTTTTCTTATTACCCTTATGGCTCTAAATCCCCCACCTGCCAGAGCTGCAGTTAATATGATAAAGTAGTGAACTGGCAGAAACCTTACAGAATCAAACAAATGCTTTGTGGTATTTCGGTATAGCCCTTTATGTTCTGAATTCAAATCCTGTCAAGGCTTATTTTGCTTTTCTTCTTTTTAGCATCTGTAAAATTGTAACTTGTCAAGTACTAGGATGATGTAATAGATCATATTCTTCCCCTGAAAGGTGTGACTTTATGCTGATATTAGAAAGTATTACCTGTAATTAACTGGGAATTGATTAGAACAGGTATGGGAAACTTTTTTGAAAGGTGAGCTGCATGAGACATGGTTCATCATCAGTTGGGCTGC
The DNA here is from genome assembly GCF_046866305.1 of Octopus bimaculoides. Lineage (NCBI taxonomy): Eukaryota > Metazoa > Mollusca > Cephalopoda > Octopoda > Octopodidae > Octopus > Octopus bimaculoides. Next base: position 74,769,807 of record NC_142934.1, on the reverse strand, counting down.
ACTACTAAAATAACTCAAAGTAATTTTCCAGAAAGTTCTGCAGACTGCAGTTTTTGTAAGACTGAATTAAATATCATCTCATCCCATAAAGAAATCAATAATGACAGTTATGAAGATTATATACATATTTGATCTCTTTTATATTTTTCAGGTCTTTCTACAATGAATGGGCCTTCAGATTTTCACCAGTAAGTATTACAAATTGCCTACAGGGAAACTTCACAACGTATGTTTTGGGATAAGTTTCTAGAATTAGCTGTATAACATTGGTGCACATAAACTGATGTCATTGTATTTACTGTACAGTCTGTGTATATAGTCTTGTGTAGGTGTATATATGTTGTAAAGTGGTCTTTTGACAATGGTTGTCTCTCTGACAGATATTGTTATATTACCCATTTGTTCTCATGGAGCATCAGCATTGCTAGAAATAAGAGTCAAATACTCTTTAACCACAAAAGCACATGCAGTATTTACTGACAAAGGAGACAACCTACCCACTGCAAGAAAGGACATTAAACTGGCATGCCAATTTTGCATGGAAGCTAATGCTCATCAGTAATGCTTTTTCCATTGTAGGTGGTGAAGCTGAAATTTACCTTGTCAGTATTTATAGAACTTACCATAGGAATCAGTGACTGATTCCGCAAAATCGTAATGTGAAAATCGTAAAATAATTAAGGTGGCTAGACGCAATTCCAATCCAAAAAAGAAATTATTTACTATCACTAAAAAGTAACAAAGGGTGCAGGGAGAACCAGCATTGATAGAAATAAGATTTCACATGTGTGGGTTGGCACACACACGCACACACACACACACACACACACACACAAAATTGATGTATAAGCATCAAAAGATAAATCCACAGTAATTAAGAGCTTAATTAAATACAGGTTGTTAAACTCCAACATGTTATTATTAAGTTCAAGTGGAATCAACTTGCATGTATATACATAATCAGTTAAAAATATCTTTAAGAGCAACATGTTTAGAATATGAGCAGAAAAAGCATAAGTTTCACATATAGTTCATACTTCAATTGTGCTCAACAGTCATTTCAATTAGTGCATTGGTTTCTACACATTGGTCATGGCTGGTATTTTTTTTTACCATTTTCATTCAGGTACTTGCAACTCACACGCACTACTTCCTCTCTTCATTCATATTCTGTATACCCCTCCAGGCCCTGCGCTATGTTCAGTTCTTTCAATCTAGCACATTGGCTCTCTGGAATTCTCCCCTTACACAAGCTATTCCTACTGATGGCTGCAAGAAGAATATGTACAAGCAAGAAGTTCCAGAAAGCCAGTGTTCAAGAATGAACCATGTTGGTCTCACCAGTCTTAGAAATGCAAGTGTATGTAGCTTGTATGGAGTAAATGTAAATAGATTGTGACTGTCTTGGATTATGTGTATAGTATGGAAAGAAATATGCAGTAAATGTTTGTTATTGTCTATTTACAGCACAGTTCACTTGGACCTGAAAGGAGCACCTCCAAGGGTCAGCTATTTTGCTGAGGTAATGTCATTTTAAAATCCTTTACTATGAATTATTTCTGATTTTTATGTCAGCATCAATTGATATACCCACATGAACACTTACACGTTCAGGTGTACCTGTGTAAGTTTCTATACTGCCTATGGCTCAATGGTTAGCGCATGAGGTTCACAATTATGAGGTAGTGAATTCCATTCCTGGACCGGGCTGTGTGTTGTGTTCTTGAGCAAGACACTTTATTTCATGTTGCTCCAGTTCATTCAGCTGTAAAAATGAGTTGCAACATCACTGGTGCTAAGCTGTATTAGATCTTTGCCTTTCCCTTGGATAACATCAGTGGTATGGAAAGGGGAGGCTGGTATGCCTGAGTGACTGCTGGTCTTCCATAAACAGCCTTGCCTGGACTTGTACCTCGGAGGGTAACTTTCTAGGTGCAATCCCATGGTCATTCATGATGGAAGTGGGTCTTTACACTTTATAAGAAATTTGACTCTATTTTCAGTAGTGACTCTCATTAGTAACTGTCCTGTTGCTATTCTTAACTTGCTTTGAAATAATAGACTTAAAATGCACGCACACACGCACACGCACACACACACACACACACACACACACACACACATATGAAGTTATGTAAAATTCAGACACAAAGGTGATTTTTCAGCCATTTTTTGACTTGCTTATGTAGCAGTCCAATGTCTTATATGGAGACCACATGTCTTAATCCCTAAATCGAAAGAGAACATCCATTGCTGAAGTGTTTATTTGTTAAGGTCATATGAAGTAGACCTGGCTGGAGATATATTCAACAATAAATTTGCCATATCTACTTGTGTTTAAGTCGAACCCCTAATTTAGTGTTGAATTTTGATACATAATTTTTTCCCTTCATATTCAAACTTTGCCCTGTATATAAATCACACTCCAGTTTTTCAATTCAAATCAAGAATAAGATGATATGACTTATATATGACCATACAAATTTAAAAGGGCATAAATCAACCTTGGTAGGATATGAACTCAGAATTTCAAGCGGTGTAACTAAACATTTCACTAGAATATGGTCTGTACTCCATGGTGATTATACTGATTTTTATTCCACAAAAGAAAAAAAAAACAAATACTTATAAAGAAGAAAGAAATAAGATGTTGAAATGTTCATAGCTGCCAAATAAATGAAGTGAAGTGGATAAAGAGATCAAGAAAATGAGGCGTTAGCAAAGTATGTGCACAGAGATGTGTGAATAAAATTCATTCACATGATGTGTATACAGTCTTGATGAATAAGAGTCATTAAGGTGTGAAGAGGAATAGAAATTGTCCAAATGAATGCATACACTTTATGAGAAGACCTGTGCTTGAAAGAAAAACTTACAAAGCTTTTTTCAATATTATATATGTGTATAAATCACTAGAATCAATTTGGACAAATACATGCATAACTTTTGGAAAATAAAAATTCCATTTGATTTGATATGTATCGATAAAGTGAAGGGGAAATAGGTCACATTTTTTGCATGTTTCCATGAGCTTCTTTTTCATTGATTGACATCATAAAAAGTTTCCCTAATGTGCAGATTTTACTTACCAGAACTTGTGCTAATTATGATCTAAGGTGCACTTCAATGTATACTAATAACATGCATTTTACAGAATATTTTAGAAGTGAAAAATTATTATAAATTTTTCTTTTATAAAATTGAAGTGTCATAACATTTCCACCACAGCAACAGTCTCAGGAGGAGCCAATATTAATTTAGACCTTTTACTTGTCCAGATATTTCCTTTATTCCGTCAATGGGGTGCTACGAGTTTATTGCTAGAATATGAAGATATGTTTCCATACCAAAATGATCTCAAAGAATTGGCTGCCAAGCATGCATACAGGTGAGATCATATTTATATTTATTTTAAAGTTAATCTGAGTGGAGGGAAAATACACTGTATTTTACACAACATACCCTAATTGCTTTATTATATTCCATACAACACAAAGTATACAAACAATATTTTTTCATTTACTTCATGATTACAGGGATTCTAATGCATAATTAGCCTTAAGAAGTAACTAAGCTAGTCTATTGTCTGTCTCTTTTTTTTTCTTGCTAGAAAGACACTAGGCCTCATCTATTCAAGATATATGTGTGTGACCACAACCTGCTAAGCAAAAATCAGTATATGTAGTGAGGTATCTTATTTAAATGAGACACCTGATGAAACACTGCCTGTATTGATGGATGCAACACAGTTAGCTGTACAATATCCCATCCATAAGGGACAGATGCAGGATGGGTTGAAATGATCTTTGTATTGAATAAAGATTCTTGCTAAATCCATTTTCCATTTCTCTCAATCATTATAAACTCAACGAACACTGACAATTATATCGTAACTGTGGATAACATCAGGTAGCCTAAATAGTGAAAGTGCTTTAATCGCATACTACTAGTCATATGAGCAAAGTCCAAATAATAATTTTTATATATATATATCTGTATACACACACACACACACACACACTTTATTATATCCATATAGAATTTTAAATAGTAACGTCTTCATTTCTTTTATATCTTGTAAAAATGTATTGAAGGCACAGGCATGGTTGTGTGGTTAAGAAATTCACTTCTCACTGAAGTGGTTTCAAGTTCAATCCCACTGTATGGCACTTTGGATGGATGTCTCCTGCTATAGCCTTGGAATGGCCAATTTTACATGAGGGAATTTTAATAGAAACTGTTTGGAAGTCTGTTGTATGTGTGTGTGTGAGTTTGCCACCGTATGTTTTTGCCATGACATTGCTTCGGTAGTGGTAACATATGTTTACATCTTGCATATAGAAAACAAATGACAGTAGGTTAAGGCCTGAAACACATTTGATCATAGACCTGCCAGATCATGGCTAACCTAGGGCTAAACAACTGCAATTTTATTTTGCTATTGTTGTTTTAATTTTGCTGTTTTTATTTAAACCTAGGTCATCCTTCATTGAAAATACCTTTGATCAAAGATATTCAAATGATGATCATTTCATCTTTGTTTGAAGTATAATGTATCCAGAAGATAACATTATCTTGAAAATGTATGGGTAGTAGGGTATGTTCTGAGGGAGGTTTAGCTACCATGTCTAGCAGGTGAAACAACTATGTAAAGATCCTCTCTTTTGCTTGTATTTCACTTATTATTTTGGTTACTGTTGCAGAAGTTGTGACAGATCTAGTTAGGGGTTAAAGAAGGCACCCCTACCACTCCAATACAGCAAATTTCTTAAAAGAAGAAATTTTTTTATTGGGTAGTACACTGAAATATCTTCATGTCTCCAATTACACTTCTCACCTTTGGCAATCTAAGTCTTGGAGTAACATTGCCAGGGCTGCAGAGGCATCATGTATTTCTTAAGAATGATGAATATTTTAAAACTAAATAATACTTGACTCAGTGCAGAAAATAATAACACCCAGTCTTATATTTATATTAACTTCAACACTGAAATGTCTCACCCTATCTCTTCCAGCAAAGATGATATACAAAGAATACAACAATTGGCAGAACAAAATAATTTGGAAGTAATTCCTTTGATTCAAACATTTGGTCATTTTGAGGTATGTAAAAAGTATTTCCGTTTCTAGATTTCTAGGATTCATATTGTAATTTTGGTATATTTAGTTTTTGGGTTTTTTTATTTCTGTCAGTTGTTACTACATTTGCTGTCTTATGTTCATTAGTTTTTCTGTCATTTGTTCACTAATACATGAAGGTTTCACAAAAGTGGTGACACAACGTCATGAAGTATTACTGCACCAATAATTGATAGACTTGTCCTATCTATATATGATTACATGATGGAATTATTAAAGTAAATATATATGTCTGTGTGTGTGAAGGTACATGGCTTAGTAGTTAAAGCATTGAGCTTAAAATTGTGAGGTTATGAGTTTGATTCCCAGACCGGGCTGTGTGTTGCATTCTTGAGCAAGTCACTTTATTTCATGTAGCTCCAGTTCACTCAGCTGTAGAAATGAATTGCGACATCACTGGTACCAAGCTGTATTGACCTTTACCTTTCCTTTGGATAACCTTTGTGTCGTGGAGAGGGGAGGCTGGTATGCATGGGTGACTGCTGGTCTTCCACAAACAACCTTGCCTGGACTTGTGCCAAGGAGTGGAACTTCCTAGGTGCAATCCCTTGATCATATTCCTTTTATATATATATATGTGTGTGTATGTGGTAAGACGCTTGCTTCCCAACTACATGGTTCCGGGTTCAGTCCCACTGCATGACACCTTGGGCCAACTAAAGCCTTGTGAGTGGATTTGGTAGATGGAAACTGAAAGAAGCCTGTTGTATATATATATATATATATATATGCTGTAGAAACTCTGCCAAATTAGATTGGAGCCTGGTGTTGCCATCCAGTTTCACCAGTCCTCAGTCAAATCGTCCAACCCATGCTAGCATGGAAGGCGGACGTTAAATGATGATGATGATGATGATGATGATATATAAATAATACAGAATGGCAATACTAGAAAGTGAGAAGGACACAGAGGAAGCATTCACCATGGCGAACAGAAAAAAGAGAAAAGAATGCATGAACTCTCAGAGTCAGAAAAAGAAGAAGGAGGAGGAAGAGATGGATGTGATAGAGAGCTGGTGGCAAAGAAGCACACCAGCATCACCAACAAAAGGTAAAAAGGAGGAAGAAGAAATGGACATTAGAGAGAGCTGGCAGCAAAGATGTGCAATAGAATCACCAACAAAAGAACAAAAAAGAGTAACTTGCTTGGACAGCCCAGGTGCTTCACAGAAATGAACAAGCGAGAAACCGAAGCAGAACAAGTGGCATATGGTAACATATGCAAAGAGTATGGCCATAGAGAGGAGAATAACAAAATTTAAATTGGTAATAAGGGTAAAGTTACCAGTAGAGCTGCATACAGAAAATGTAAAAGGAATTGTAATAGACCGAGAGAGATATGGAAAACTGAAAGATTTATTCGGAGACAACATAGACCCATTGGGAGTAGAGGTGGAGTTCGATGAACTACCACCAGTTGTGGAGTACAAAGATTTAGAACCATTCATGAACTTCTAAAAAGTAAGTAAGACGTTAAAATATAACAGACTATAAATACAATGCCAATAGGAAAAAAAAAGTAAATGGAAAATAAGAGGAAGAAAAATGATTACAAACTGTATGCTAAAACATTTAAATGGTATTTCTTGAGAGCGGGGCTCAATGCAGCCGTTTCATCAACATTAATTTGTTATACATCCTTTATTTCATTCGTTTTATGGTTTTTGTCCCCACTGTGATGTTCTGTCTGTCCTTGTATTGTCCCCTCTTTGTCATGGCTTAGGTGCTAAATAAAGAATTAAAGTCAGCGAGGTATGCTGTTTGGGCCAGTCATGCAGACGATGATGTTACATCGTCATAATGCGGGACATATCGCATACATACATATGTACCATCATCGTCACTATCATCATCATCATCATCATCATCGTTTAACGTCCGCCTTCCATGCTAGCATGGGTTGGACAATTTGACTGAGGACTAGCGAACCAGAAGGCTGCACCAGGCTCCAATCTGATCATATAATACTATCTATCTTCCATACTGACAAAGATTGGATGGTTTGACAGGATCTGATAAGTCAAAGGACATGTTTTGTGCTTCTTTGCCTTCATCATCTTATAACTTTTACACTCAGCCATCTACAGCTTTCTTCAAATCTTCATGCCGTTCTCTATCTTGTAGTTTGTTTTGAAACATGAAAAATTTCGAAAACTCCGGGAAGTTGCAGCTTACCCTACTTCTCTATGTCCAACCCATCCAGGTAAGTAAGTCACATCTCTTCCTCACCATTTTCATCTAACTTCCTGTCAATACATGTCAGCAGTTTGGATGTGGATACAAATGTTCTAGAATAAATGATAAACTCTTGGCAAGCTGAGGAGTCTGTGACCTGGTTTTGTTTCACAGTGGTAATTGTTTCTCCTCGTTTATATTGATCACTAATATATTTACAAAAAGGCATGAATGTTATACAATCACATTTCATTTCTCCTATAAAAATATAGCTTCATATCTACTGTAAGAACACATCTGCACATCAAACATTGCATTGTATCCTTAAACCATAGCACATAACTTTAATAGCCTCAGTCTTCCTAGCTGTCGACAAGTTCCATATTTTATGTTTGTGTTATTATTAATAGAAACAATAACACAAGCATGAAGTATGTATGGAACCTGTTGACAGCTGAGGTCGACTTTGCTTTTCATCTTTCTGGGGTCAATAAATTAAGTACCACACGAGCACTGGGGTCGAGGTAATCAACTTAACCCCTCCCCTGTAATTGCTAACCTTGTGCCAAAATTTGAAACCATTATTAATAGAAACAGTAATGTGTGTTCAAAAAGGTGTGAAGCTAGCAGAAACATAAGCACACCGGGCAAAATGCTTAGTGGTACTTCATCTGTCTTTATGTTCTGAGTTCAAATTCCGCCAAGGTCAACTTTGACTTTCATCCTTTTGGGGGTCGATAAATTAAGTACCAGTTGCATACTGAGGTTGATCTAAACGACTGGCTCCCTCTCCAAAAATTTTGGGCCTTGTGCCTAGAATAGAAAAGAATAATGTGTGTTCATACTTATTATGCTCACAAAATGCATATGACACTCTTTTTACTACAGTTTGTCGAGCTAGTAATAGTTCAACTTCACACCTGAACGGTTGGTGTGAACATCCCACATTTCATGTTGTCAGCTCAGGTCTTTAGAATTATTGAGGTGATGTTGGAGTCTCTATTAGTTGTCAGTTACTAAATCAATGTGAGTGTGTTCTTTACTTTCAGATGCTTTAGACACAGTAAAACTGATGATTGACCAAATTCTCTCATTGCATCCTCGCAGTCACCGTTTCCATATTGGAGCTGATGAGGTAAGTGTTGGTAATTCCATTAATTGTGTGAGCTTCAATATTGACCTCTTCCCTCCTGTCACCATTCTTGCAATCTTTCCGATGGAATACTAAAGCCGAAAACAATTTGCCAATATATATAGAGAGAGACAGAGAGCAACAAAATACATGCTAATTATATACTCCTGCCAATTTGGGCTCATTAAAAGTTTTTCTGCTGTTATTATTTGTCAGCGGTTAAGGCAGTGAGCTGGCAGAATCGTTAGCACGCTGGGCAAAATGCTTAGCAGCATTTCGTCCGTCTTTACATTCTGAGTTCAAATTCCCCCAAGGTCAACTTTGCCTTTCATCCTTTCAGGATCGATAAAATAAGTACCAGTTGAGAACTGGGGCTGTTGTAATCGACTGTCCCCATCCCTTAAATTTCAGGCCTTGTGCCTATAATAGAAAGGATTATTTCTCAGTGATTGGTAATTGATCTAAACAGTGATAAAGCAGGGCTTGATGAGAGGGCTCTTTAGTCTTGCTGATAGTAAAGTAACCTCTATAGTACTGGTGCTTTTATGTGGCGCTGAACGGGTGCTTCCTTGTGGCGCCACACAGGTGCTCTTACATGGCACCTCCACAAGTGCTCTTTTTACATGACACAAGTCCAGGACTCTTGCAGGTCAATCTTCACCATCAGGGGGACTAGTCTTAACACTTCTGTTGTAGAGTACGGATTTTCTTGAGTATAGCAAGGTACCAGACATCTCAGTCCTTTGTCATCTCACTTGAAAGGTTCAGCATCTTAAGGTTATCCTTCAGCACTTCATCCTATATCTTTCTGGGTCTCCCACTTCCCTGTGTTCCATCTGCTTTGAGAGATTGGCTCTTCTTTGTGGAGCTGTTGGCATCCCTCCGCATCACACAACCAAACCAGTGCAGTCTTCTCTCTAGCACACAGAAACTAATTCTTCTTATGCCTAACTTCTTTCTCAAAGCATTAGCACTCTGTCAAATATATACATTTACATTACACATCTAGCAGAGCATATTAGCCTCATTTCTTTTTAACCTTTTTATGTCCTCTGCATTCAGGGCCAATGGCTCACTGCCATGTAGAATTTCTGTCCATATACATGATTATTTAGTAATCGTGTATATGGACATCTGCCCATCACCTGCTCATTACTTAATTTTAGCTAAAATTGTACTGCCTAGGTCTATGTGCATCTATCTATTTATCTGGCTCTCTGTCTGTCCATCTATGTATGTATTTATGCATTTATGCATGCATGTTCTATGCTAGAATATATAAATTGTAGTTCCAATGTGTTCATAGAGCTTTGTCATTTACAGGTTTATCACATAGGATTCTGTGAGCGGTGCAAGAAGACAATGACTTCAGAGAACTTGACAAACCAACAGATGTTCTTTGTTCATATTGAGAAAGTTGTGAAATATGTAAAGTGTAAATACAATCATCTGACTGTTCTCATGTGGGATGATATGATGAGGTTTTGTGAACTGGCTCTTCTTAAAGGTAATGTATATATAAGCGCACATCTATATACAGATACATACACACATGCATATATATTTGTGAGTATGTGTTAACACAATCATCATCATCCTTATTTCATGTCTGCTGTCCATGCTGGCAGAGATTAGACAGTTATTCACTGCCCAGGTTAACTTTTTTTTGAAGTTACTCTTCTCCAAGATGCATCAGAATGGCACATCTAATCATGTGTTCTTTTTTTGGAATGGGTTCTACAGCTGGATGCTCTTCTAACACCAACAACTTCACAGAGTGTACTGGGTGCAATTTTTATAGCTCCAGTCCTAAGGTAGCTGTCACATCCTCAGCCATATTAAAGTCCTCTCAATCCTACAGGGTCTCCACTCATTTATGCATGACATAGATGCCGGTATTATTATTATTATTACTATTGTTCAGTAGTTTTATTTTTATAACGTGCTTTCACTTCACTACCGAGCGCAGCTCTGTGTGCCTTGGATATGTGCTGTGGTTTGCTTTGGTGCTCTTATGGTTACTGTATTGAAAGTGTTTTGCGTAGGATGTGTGCAGTGCCCAGTAGTGCAATTTTCTTTATGTTATATATATTTGTAAGTCCTGGTGTTTTTGTTATGTATTTGTCTGAATATTTTTTTATTATACCTAAGGCACCTACTATGATAGGAATTGTTTCTGTTTTTAGATTCCACATTCGAGTTACCTCTATTTCTAGGTCTTTGTATTTTGAAAGTTTTTTCCATTTCTTTTAGAGAAACGTTGTCATCTGCTGGTATTGATACATCAATTAGAAAGCATTTTTTTTCTTCATGATCTTTGACAACTATATCTGGTCTATTTGCCTTAATTTCTCTATCTGTGTGTATTGGCATATCCCAGAGTATGGTTGCTTTCTCGTTTTCTGTGACCTTTTCTGGCTTGTGTTTATACCATCTTTTTTCTGTTGTTATTCCATAGTGTTGGCATAGCTTCCAGTGTATATAGGTCCCAGCTCTGTCGTGTCTATCATTATTATTATTATTATTATTATAATTACTAAGGCAGTGAGCTGGTAGAATCATTGGCATGCCGGGCGAAATGCTTAGTGGTATTTCATCTGTCGCTATGTTTTGAGTTCAAATTCCGCCAAGGTTGACTTTACCTTTCATCCTTTTTGGGGTTGATAAATTAAGTACCAGTCAAGTACTGGGGTCGATATGATCGACTCACCCCCCCTCCCCAAAATTTCAGGCCTTGTGCCTACACTAGAAAGGATTATTATTATTACTACACTCTCTGAGTGGTTGGCGTTAGGAAGGGCATCCAGCTGTAGAAACTCTGCCAAATTAGACTGGAGCCTGGTGTTGCCATCCGGTTTCACCAGTCCTCAGTCAAATCGTCCAACCCATGCTAGCATGGAAAGCGGATGTTAAACAATGATGATGATGATGATTATATATTATAATAATAATAATAAAGATGGTGAAGTAGCAGAATCATTAGATGCCAGACAAATTGCTTTGTAGCATTTCGTTCATCTTTATGTTCTGAGTTCAAATTTCACCACAGCTGACTTTGCTTTTCGTCCTTTTGGGGTCAGTGAAACAAGTTCCAGTACTAGGGCCGATGTACTTGACTAACCCCTTCCTCCAAACTTTCAGGCCTTGTGCCTATAACAGGAAGGATCGTAATTAATACTATCATCATCATCATCATCATCATCATCATCATCATTATCATTTATTTATTATAAGGTGGCATGCTGGCAGAATCATCGCGTGCTGGACAAAGTGCTTAGCAACATATTGTCTATTCTTACATTCTGGTTTCAAACTCCACCGAGGTCAACTTTAACTTTCATCCTTTCAGGGCTGATAAAATAAGTACCAGTTGAACACTGGGGTTAATGTAATCAACCAGCCCCCACGCATAAAATTACTGGCTGTGTGCCAAAATTTGAAATCATTATTAAATTGTTATAAAGGATGAAGAGCTGGCAGATCCTGGGTGAGATCATCAGGAAAATATGCCTTGTGGTATTTATTCTGACTTTTTTACATTTTTTACATTATGAGTTCACATCCAACCAAGATCAATTTTGCCTTCTATTGTTTTGAGGTTGATAAAATAGAACATCAGTCAAGTACTAAGACTTCAAAATTGCTGCCTTATGTCTAAATTAGAAATAATAGTTATAACTATTATTATTAGAATCATCAAAAAGGCAACAAGATGGCAGAATCATTTTGCATTTCATCCGTCTCTGTGTTCTAAGTCCAAATTCTGCTGAGCTCACCTTTACCTTTCATCCTTTCAGGGTCACTAAAATAAGTACCATTTGAGTCATGGGGTCGATGTAATCAATTTACCTCCTCCCCTGAATTTGCTGGCTTTGTGCCAAAATTTGAAAGCATTATTGTTAGAATCATCAAAATCTCTTTTTTTTCTTCTCTTTCTAGAATCTAAACTAGGTGATCTTGTGGAACCAATGGTATGGCACTATGTAACACAATTTGTCCTACCTAATGGTGAGTCTGACATCTATTATATATCTCTTCCAATATTTATTTTAAATAATCTGTTACATATTTTCGCATTTCCATTAATTGTATGGAGCTGTAATTTCCTAATCAACCATGCCCTTTCTGGTTTTATGAAACTTCTCAAGATTTTTGCTGAGGCAGTTAGTTACCAGTAAGTGCAGGTACAATTCTAAAGTACTCCAGTAATTACAGGTATTATTCTAAAGCTATAGACCAGATGGGATATCTGTAGATTTCTCTGTAGTTTGTGGTATAGACGTTTTCTTTTTATTTATCTTTAGCATTATGTTAACATTTGGTTCTATAGCTTCTTCTATCTTCTTGTCTTTGTTACAGTCATTGAACTGCTGCCATGCTGGAGCACTGCCGTGAAGGGTTTTGGTGAAACAAGACTTATTTTTACATTCTGTTACTTATTCTATCAGTCTCTTTTGCTAAACCAATAAGTTACAGGGGATGTAAGCAAACAAACACTGATTGTCAAGCAGCCGAGAGATAGATTCAAACACAAAATCACACATGCACGCATGCACACACACACACACACACACACACACACACACACACACACAATAGGTTTCTCTCCCCCAGATCCACTCACAAGGAACACATATATTCAAGTTGCCACAATGTGGGACAGAACTCAAAACCATGTGGTTGGGAAGCAAGCTGCTTACCACACAGCCATGCCTGCACCTATATGCACACTTCCTGGTGTTTTTCTCTCCATCCTAGCTCATTATGTCTACAATGTTATGCTTACATTTTACTGAGATTTTGACAGAGACTTTCCTTCAGTATTCTTTGATATTAAGTGCCAGCATACCCTCCACATCACTGTCATATTTCATACTTTGATCTTCAGGACTATCTTTTCAGCAGATTGCATTTTAAAATATTTATAGGCAGCTAGTATCGCAATGAATTTTTCCAGAAACCAGCTAATGATTCGAGTGACATAATCTATGTTAATTTTCCACTGAGTGCGTCCATACAGTTTTCATCTTCAGTTCACTCTCAAGACGTTTGTCTGGGGGCTATAGAAAAAAAAACCCTACCCAAGATGAGGTACCATGCAGTGGGACTGAACCTGAAACCCTATGGTAGAAAAATGATCTTCTTAACCACACAGTCATACCTGTGCCTGTGTGTGTACTTTATTTATTATTTTATATATATACACAGGCACAAGCATGGCTGTGTGGTAAGAAGCTGGCAGAAACGTTAGCACGCTGGGCAAAATGCTTAGCGGTATTTCGTCTGCCGTTACGTTCTGAGTTCAAATTCCGCCGAGGTCGACTTTGCCTTTCATCCTTTCGGGGTCGATAAATTAAGTACCAGTTGCGCACTGGGGTCGATATAATCGACTTAATCCCTTTGTCTGTTCTTGTTTGTCCCCTCTATGTTTAACCCCTTGTGGGCATAAAGAAATAAGAAGCTTGGTTCCCAACCACATGGTTCCAGGTTCAATTCCACTGTTTGACACCTTGGGCAAGTGTTTTCTACTATAGCCTTGGGCAACCAAAGTCTTGTGAGTGGATTTGGTAAATGGAAACTGAAAGAAACCTGTCATATATATGTATGTATGTGTGTGTGTGTGTATGTGTGTTTGTGTGTTTGTCCTCCCCCACTATCACTTGACAACCGGTGTTGTTGTGTTTGCATCCCCATAAGAATAAGTACTAGGATTAAAATAGAAGTACTGGGGTTGATTCATTCAATTAAAATTCTTCAAGGTGGTGCCCCAGCATGGCCGCAGTCCAACGACTAAAACAAATAAATACGATAAACAAGACATGTATATTTTTGCAGATATTTGGGACCGTTATTCCAAAGTATTTCCAAACATTTGGTTCGCAAGTTCTTTCAAAGGTGCTACCAGTTCTTCTGCCTACTTGACGAATATTATGTATCATGTCGACAACCATCTTGCCTGGTTGAGTGTCATCAACCAAGAGAAACATAAATTCAAGAAGATCTGTGGTATTACTATAACAGGATGGCAAAGGTGAGTGGCAGCTCTGGTGGTGATGTTGTTGTTGTTGTTGTTGGTGGTGGTGGTGGTGTTGTTAGTGGTACTCGTGATAGTAGTCTTAGGGAAGGTAAATTGCTGCAGTGTTGTTGTTATTGGTGGTGATAGTGGTGGTAGCTGTAGTAGTATCTGATAATTAGCTGTGCTAGTAGTAGTGGTGGTGGTGGTTGCAATAGAAGTGGTAGAGGTGATGGTGGTGGATTATGTGTTGAAGTAACGAATGTGATTGCAAAGTTGTAGTGGTACCAGTAGTAGGAGCAATAGTAGTAGTGGTGGTGATGGTGATAGTAATAGCAGTAGTAGTCATCTAAGTTTTGCTTTCTGAACTATAAAGTGGTAGTTAGAGAGTGAGATGCCTACAGTAAGATAGTTATGTGCCTACATCTGTCAAGAAGTACACAGAAAAATGGCTGAATAGAGAAGGCATTCCACTGCCGGCTCAAAAGTCATCACCATTAAATGTCCACATTTTTGTGCTGGCATGGATCACATGGAATTCATTGAGGCAGATTTTCTACTGCTGGATGCCTTTCCTGTTACCAAGTGAAGGCGCGTGGCTTAGTGGTTAGGGTGTTGGACTCATGATCGTAAGATTGTGGTTTTGATTCCTGGACCAGGTGATGCATTGTGTTCTTGAGTGAAACACTTCATTTTATGTTGCTCCAGTCCTTTTAGCTTTCAAAAATGAGTAACCCTGTGATAGACCAGCATCCTGTCCAGGTGGGGAATATATATGCCATGGAAACTGGGAAACTGGCCCTTATGAGTTGCTATGATTTGAGAAGGTAACTTAACCTTTTTACCTTCCTGTTACCAACCCTTACCTGTTTCCAAGCAAGGTAATATTTCCCTATGGCCATAGCCAGATATGGTATCCACAGTTGACTGGGAACGAACAACATCGCTTATATGACAGTGATGCTCGTTTACAACCATCTCATGATGTCAGGACAAGGGTACATGCAAACACACAAAACACAATATGTAGATCATCATCAGCATCTGCATCAGCATCCTCATCAGCATCATCATCATTATCTTCATCATCATCATCATCAGTCCAGGGAAAGCCAAAGTGGGGATCCATGAATACCTGATCAGTCCATCCCCTAAAAAACCCACGTCTTTGAATTGTGATGGGACCACTCCTACCTCCCTAGGGATCAGAAAGCAGTTTTGCAAAATTTCTCTTGTAGGCCCTGTCTCTCTACACGACTGAATCTCAAGTAACAACATCCAAGAACAATGCCAGCAACAGCCAACCATTGCAGACTATGTCTGGCAGTACAGGTTACAGTGGTTTAGCCACATCTGCAGGATGAACACTGGAAGTCTACTACACCAACTTTTGTAGCAGAAATGACCTATGGAATGAAGAATCCAGCACAGTACACCAAAGAAGACATGGGCAAAACAAAATGAGGAAGACCTGGAGCCATAGTCCCTCAACCATGAGCATACTAAGGCCACTGCCATGAATCAGAAATTATTGAATAATATTATCATCGGAGTCTGTCATCCAGTAGCACCCACAGCAGTATATTGGTTGAGAGGACAACCACCTCCTCCGGTCACCAGCTCGAGATTAAAGAAGAAGAAGGCTCTGTCTTTCATCATCTTAATGCCAAAATGACAGACCTAAGCATTAACCCTTAAAATTCCCTTGCGGTTAAGAGACATCTGCAATTTTATATTGTTTCTGTTGAGGACTGCATATGTTACAGTCTATGTGTAAGTGTGCATGTGTCCATCTATTTAATCAAAAGGAGTATGGCTTTCAAGTGTCCACTTAAAACTGAGCCATACAGAAACTTTATATACATTTGTCTAGGACACAGAGTTAGAGTGGAAAAACTAGTTGGTGTTTGAGGATCAGAAATAATACAATTAGATTATTGATTTATTGATCTGCCCACTGCTTTAGGATAATGTTAGCATCTATTAACTAGTATCATCATTGTTATCATCTCTATCATTATTACCACCATTATCATCATCAATTGTTACCATCACTATCATCATCATTATCATCATCATCAGCAGCAGTATCATCATCATCATCTTCATCACATCATCATCATCATTACCATCATAATTAATATCATTACAGTCATCATCGTCATTATCATTATCACCATTATAATTAATATTATCATCATTGTTACCAAGGTGTTGAGACTGGACAAAATACGTAGTGACATTTCTTCCTTCTCTTTACATCCTGAGTTCAAATACTAACTTTTGTCCTTTCAGTATCAATAAAATAAGTACCAGTTGAGTACTGGGGTCAATGTAATTTGACTTTGCCCTCCCCTTAAAATTGCTGGCCTTGTGCCAAAATGAGAAAAAAATTGTTATTATCACCATCTTCATAACTATCAATATCATCATTTTCATTATTACCTTCATTAGGACAGCGAGAATGGCAGAATCATTAGCACATCAGACAAAATACTTGGGAGTATTTTGATTGTCTTTATGTTCTGAGTTAAAATTATGCCGAGCTTGACTTTGCTTTTCGTCCTTTTTGAATTCATTGAAATAAGTAGCATTTGAGCACTGACGCCAAGGTAATTAATTAGCTCCAATCACCACCTCAACCACACACACACACACACACACACACACACATACATACATACATCTATAGTACATTAAAAGTCAGATTGAATCTTGCTTGTTTGCTTGCTTGCAATGTTACTCAGCCAAGCTGGTGCAAAATGGGAAAATACTCTGAATTAAATTTGCCCTGAAATGTAAATACAAATGGAATGAAACAAATTTTGTGTAAATCAGATAAGTGGTTGGTAAGATATTAAGGGTTTTCAGGGTATAAATGTCCAAAATGGCACATAATGGGAAAAATCTCCGAAATTGACTTAATCATGAAAGGGAAGTAACTCTTACCTTTCGATTAGATAGTGACTTGACAATGAAAAAATATGATTTGTTTTTTTACAGTAAATGTTTCTGCTTTTGCTTTTTTTAAACACTATATTTTAATCATTTACAAATATTTTTAAGTGAATGTAATTTCAAAAATGTAAGTTGTTTATACAATAATTATTAATGTTTTAGCTTTCTTTAAACAAACAATATTTTAATGTTTTTTAAAATTATTTTCAAGTGAATACTATTACAAAATATTTTTTTGACATAAATATTTTGTAAAAGACCCATTCGTAACTTTAGTGTGAAATAATTTTTTTCCATAGGTTTTTTGGAGTGTATTCAACGTATCTCACTTCCAAAAATTTGGCTGCTATTTCTAGCACACCCTGCTACCACGTAACTGCTATTTGCAATAAAAGACTCGAAATACCTGTTACATGGTAGCAGGGCATGCAAGAAATAGCAGCCAAATCTTTCGTTTTCTGGCGAAAGGAGCTGCTTAGGCATGATTTTAATGTCACATTCATTGAAAACATGCAAAATAACCTGGAAAAGAAAAAAAAAACCCCTCAAAATAAAACTCTGTTGCTGGGAAACTCAGATTTTTCCCGGTGACCAAACCTACACTAGAAAGGGTTATTGGTTTCAAATTGACACAAGGCTAGAAATTTTGGGCAAATTACGTCAATCCGAGCAGTCAACTGGTACTTATTTTATCAACACTGAAAGGATGAAAGGCAAATTCAACCTCATCAGAATTTAAACACAGAATGTAAAGACAGATGAAACGCTAATCAGTTGAGAGTCAGAAAAACGTGATGCAGCATTTGTTCCATTTCTTTACATTCTAAGTTTGAATCCCAACTTTCCCTTTCATCTCCCTAATCAAGTATTAATATATACCCTTTTCATTTTCCCTATTTTACAGCTGTTTCTGGGATATCCCCGAGTGTAGGATATTTCTTCATCAGAGACAAATAGGAAAAAATAGGGAAAATGAGAAGGGTATATATTAATATATATTTTTCCCTATTTGTCTCTGATGACAAAATATCCCATACTCGGGGATATCCCAGAAACAGCTGTAAGACTGAATTATTTCCAATGATAATAATGTTTATGACTTGAGATGTTTGCCTTGCCTTAATGTTTTGTTGTCCTCTTTGACACCAACAACATCTGACCTGTATCTTCAGCAATATTCCTATCAATACAGCCTATCAATAGGGTGTATAAACATGTGTGTGGCATGAATGTTTGTCTGCAATATAAGATAACCTTCTGTAATAACATCCAATATCATTCTCTGCAGGTTTGACCATTTTGCTGTCCTCTGTGAGATGCTGCCTCAGGCATTACCGTCCCTTGCTGTCTGCTTACATGTCCTGAAGTGTGGTAAGTCTCAGCATCACTGACACTGCTGCCACCATCACCACCACCACCACCACCACCACCACCACCACCACCACCACCACCACCACCACCACCATCATTGAAAATATTTCTTTAGCCATCATCTTTAGACATCATTTTCATCCCCATCATCAATGTCTCACCTGCCATCAAGCTAATAAAGGACCTTATAGTGAAGGTGCATGGCTTAGTGGTTAGGGGTATTTAAATCACAATTGTAAGGTTGTGAGTTCAATTCTCAGCAGCACATTGTGTCCTTGAGCAAGACACTTTATTTCATGTTGCTCCAGTCCATTCAGCTGGCACAAATGAGTTGTACCTGTATTTCAAAGGGCCAGCCTTGCCACATTCTGTGTCATGCTGGATCCCTCTGAGAACTAGATTAAAGGTATGCGTGTTTGTAGAGTGTTCAGCCACTTGTATGTTAATTTTATGAGCAGGCTGTTTGGTCAATTGGATTAACTGAAACCCTCATCATCATAACCAACAGAGTGCCAGTTTTAAAGGCCCTTAATGTTGCTACTCACCTTCAAAGATGTGCAAGTATGTGGCTTAATGGTTAGGGTGTTAGATTCATGATCCTAAGATTGTGGTTTTGATTCCTGGACCAGGGGACATTTTGTTTTTGAACAAAAACACTTTATTTCATGTTACTCCAGTCCACTCAGCTGGCAAATCTGAGTAACCCTGCAGTGGACTGGCATCTCATCCAGGGGAATATATGCACCATGGAAATCAGGAGACTGGCCCTGTAAGTGTATATGACTAGAGGAGCATTGTTATCAACTTCAAAGAGATAACAGTCAAACTTGCCTCGGATAACACTATAATATCTTTAAAAATAAAAGAACACACTAAATAATATAGGCTTATTTACTGGAGAAAATGAGTTTCTCAATGCTGGATCATAGGTCTGCTTCATCATAAGTCTTTGATTAGAGATGACTTGGTGTAAAATAGCAATAATGTATCTAATTCAACTCATATGTCTACTTCAACTATTCTGCAATCTACGTCTACCAGAGTTTCCTCCTATCACTAATATTAACTACCTTCTTTCATATATGTATTTCAGTTCTGCTGTAATCTATGTCTAGCACTACTGCTTTCTATCACCAGCCTTTCACCATAGCATATCTAAATATGGCTGCAAGTTCTGGTGAAGTACCTTATAAAATATGGACATCAGGAACTTGCTCAATGCATGATAGCACCACTTATTAGATTTTACTATATATATATATATATATATATATATATATATATATATATATATATATATATATAATAATATTAGGGACAAAATCCAAAATTACAGGTAAAAACTCAATTAAAATCAATTTATAAAAAATTAAAATTAAATTGAGCTTTATAGATAAAATATATATAAAATATATAGTTTTAGGGAAAATAACCAAGTTTCAAGAACTCATCGATGAAAATCCACTATCACATATAGAAAAATTAATAATTAAAAGCACAATAAATGAGTATAATATAAAGTAAAGTAAATATCATAAGATAAATATAATATTTATTATATTTATCTTATGATTTATCTATATGTGATAGTGGATTTTCATCGAGGAGTTCTTGAAACTTGGTTATTTTCCCTAAAACTATATATTTTATATATATATATATATATATATATATATATATATATATATATATATATAATCATAGTTGTGGCTGATACTGGTGTCATATAACTCTCACCTCTGCTGGTGGTGCATAAAAGCACCCATGTCGGTGGCACATAATAGCAGCTGTGTCGGTGGAATGGAAAAAGCACCCATCACACTCTTGAAGTGGTTGGAGTTAGGAAGGGTATCCAGCCATAGAAACCAAGCGAAATCAGACTGGAACCTGGTGCAGCTCTCCAGCTTACCAGTTCCGGTCAAACCATGTAACCCATCCCAACATGGAAAGCAGATGCTAAATGATGATGATGATGAATTAAATGGGGCACATAATACTCACTATTTTAGGATATATCTTCTGACCTTTTCTTGGATCACATAAAATATTGACTGATTCTAGGATGGTGTTGCAGATATATTCTACTTTTAACCCTTTGCCTGCTCAAAGCATTTTTATGAGTTTGTCCAAACATCCATGCTTGTTTTCAGACTTTTAGTTAACTTTTGTTTCATACGTTCTGAGAAATAAAAATGTTTTCCTTTCAAATGTCCCAAGTTATTCTGGTGGTTGGAAATAATCTAGAATACTTGTCATATATGATGCATGGACACCATGAAAATATGTTCCTCATATCATATGTTATACACATGGCAGGCAAAGGATTAACTGGAATGTACTTTTCATCCACAACAGTATGGATATAATTTTTAGAAGAAATTTCAGTATTTGTATATTATTTTAATAATTGGCTTTACAACTGGATACTGTTCCTCTTTATTACTAACCCTTTCACCTGTGAAGTAGGAATGAAATAAATTCATGATTCTCACTTATTTTACTTTCAGGAACATTCAATTCTGATATTCACTTAACAGTTTCAAAGGAGCTGGAATTTGAACCTACACTGCCTCTTATCCCAGATAGAACGTATGTTTACATTTATTGCATCTTAAATTCAAGTATTAAACTACATATTTTAAAATATATTTGGTCCTTTTGGATAAGAATTTCAGGCTAGTGAGGTTAAAACCACAGATTTCAAATGTGATTGTAAACAGTCTCAGTACTAGTGTGATCCAATCACTTCCTAGAATGGAGGACCTCTAAAGCACTGAACCAAAGAAGTTTCCATGGAGGTCACTCAACCTGCAAAAACTAACGGTTGAAATGGTCAATTTATTTCTTTTCTTTTCATTTGGATGCCATTTCTATCATTCAAATGTAAAAAGAAATAATATTAGGCAATCTGTTAAAAGCAGGCTTATGTACTTTGTCTCAGTGTACAACAAGCTGGCTAGAGTAAGATTTGAAATCATAACCAAGTGGTCTGAACAAGAATGATTTGTAGACAGTGTAAATCCTGACAGATTGTTAACAATAAAACTAGTCAATTGGATCAATAAATTAAGTACCAGTTGAGTACTGAGTCCAATGTGATCAACTAACTCTCTCTTGCAAGATTTCTCATTTTCTGCCTAAAAAGGATTATTATCACCACCATCATCACATGATAATAATGATGCCACGTGTCAGCCCAAGGTTTCAAATATTGGGAACAGCTATAATGGTAGGAACAAAGTTGTTTTAAACGGACCTTGGTATTTGACTGGTATTTAATTTATCACAGCTGTTTATGCAACTGTTGAATTTACTAGAAATAATAGACAAATCTTCCTGAAATCATACTCTGTGTGTGTGTGTGTGTGTGTGTGTGTGTGTGTGCACATACCCTTGTCTTGACATCACATGATGGTTACAAATGAACATCACTATTGTACAAGTAATGTTATCCAGTTTCAAATTTGCTATAGAAAAGCATGTCTGACTATGGAGAAATGTTACCTAGACTGGAAGCCTGTGAGGGTTGGTAACAGGAAGGGCATCCAGCTGGCTCATGCAAGCATGGAAGAGTAGATGTTAAATGATGATGATGATGATGATGACATCAAAACTGAAATACCAGATAAAGAATACCCACTCTGGGTTTTTTTTCATAAATGTTGATGTAATTCAGTTATCTCTTGATTAAATTATAATGTTTTTTTCTCTCTCTACTTCTCTCCAGTATATTTCCAAAGTGTAAATTTCCTGGGAGTGACATCTATCTACAAATGCTAGACTTCTTGCGATTCGAACTTGACTACAACGAATATATACATAGCGACAGGTAAGACGTTTGCTCAGTATATTGGTGTGGGATCAAAAACTAAACGTCAAAAAAAAAAAAAAAAATTGTGTAATTGTGCTCTGCCACAGTTATGTCCCTTCGTACCCAAGCTGATTTCGCCGCCATCTCTTGATGAGATTTGATATAAACAATCAGTACAAGACAATGCATATTATTGATATGATATTAATATGGGCGCAAGAGTGACTGTGTGGTAAGAAGTTTGCTTTTCAACCACATGGTTCCCAGTTCAGTCCTACTGCATAGAAAGTACCTTGGGCAAGTGTTTACTACTATACCACCATGCCGACCAAAGCCTTGTGAGTGGATTTGGTAGACAGAAACTGAAAGAAGCCCATCATGTGTGCATGTGTGTGTGTGTCCTCTGCCAACACATGACAAATGTGTGTTAGTTTGTTTACATCCCCAAAACTTGGCAGTTCAGCAAAGGAGACTGATAGAAAGACAATACCAGACTTAGAAAGTAAGTACTAGGATCGATTTGTTCAGCTAAGCCCATCAAGGTAGTACCCCAGCATGGCCACTGTCTAATAACTGAAACAAATGATAAAAGATAATATTAATATAAGATTCCTTCAAGGCAATACGAGAATGACCATTGTCCACCAATTGAAACCGATAGATGAATAAAAGAATGTGCTCCAATACCACAAAGTCACAGTGCTTCTACTCAAGGTATATGAGTTTATTCTTCAGAATCAGCACAGAAACCCACATTTCTGTGGAAGAAGAAGGAGGAGGGGGAGGAGGAGAAGAGGCTAATGTGAAAGAAATTATAAGTTCGTTTTTGAACTTCCTCAGATGTTTCTAGATTTACTGTTTTTCTGTCAGCCGTCACTGATATTGTTAAGAAAGTGTACAGAACACTCTCTCTCTCTCTCTCCCTCACACACACACATATGTATTTATGGTGGCACTCCTTCGCTTACGACGTCGAGGGTTCCAGTTGATCCGATCAACGGAACAGCCTGCTCGTGAAATTAATGTGCAAGTGGCTGAGCACTCCACAGACACCCTTAACGTAGTTCTCTGGGAGATTCAGCATGACACAGTGTGACAAGGCTGACCCTTTGAATTACAGGCACAACAGAAACAGGAAGTAAGGGTGAGAGAAAGTTGTGGTGAAAGAGTACAGCAGGGTTCGCCACCATCCCCTGCCGGAGCCTCGTGGCGCTTTAGGTGTTTTCGCTAAATAAACACTCAACGCCTGGTCTGGGAATCGAAACTGCGATCCTACGACCACGAGTCCGCTGCCCTAACCACTGGGCCATTGCGCCTCCACATGTATTTATATGTATTTATATATATACATTTGATGTGTTATTATGTATATTTCAAGTGGTGAGCTGGCAGAATCATTGGCACACTGTAGGAAGTGCTTAGCAGTATTTCATCCGACACTACATTCTAAGTTCAAATTCCACCGAGGTCGACTTTGCCTTTCATCCTTTCGCAGTTGATAAATTAAGTACCAGTCAGGTACTGGGGTCGATGTAATCAACTATGCCCCTCCCTACATATTCCAGGCCTTATGCCTATAGTAGAAAGGATTATTTATATTAAGTAAAGGCAGTGAGCTGGCAGAAACGTTAGCACGCCGGGAGAAATGCTTAGTGGTATTTCGTCTGCCATTACATTCTGAGTTCAAATTCTGCCAAGGTCGACTTTGCCTTTCATCCTTTCGGGGTCGATAAATTAAGTACTGGGGTTGATATAATCGACTTAATCCTTTTGTCTGTCCCCTCTATGTTTAGCCCTTTCAATAAAGAAATAAGAATTGCTAGCATGCTGGATGGAATGCTTAGTGGTATTTCACCCATTACTACATTCTGAATTCAAATTCCCCTGAGGTCAACTTTACCTTTCAACCTTTTGGGGTTGATGAAATAAGTACCAGTTGAGAACTGGGGGGTCAATGTAATCAACTTACTCCCTCCCCCAAAATTATTGACCTTGTGCAAAAATTTGAAATCATCACTATCATCATTATTATTATTATAATTATTATTATAATTATTATTATTATTATTATTATTATTATTATTATTAAGGCGGAGAGCTGACAGAATCATTAGCATGCCAGGCAAAATGTTCAGTAACATCTCATCCATCTTTTACATTCTGAGTTCAAATTCCACCGAGGTCGACTTTACTTGTTATCCTTTTGAAGTCGATAAAATAAGTACCAGTTAAACACTGGGGTCGATGTAATTGACTTACCCACTTCCCATGAACTTGCTGGCCTTGTGCCAAAATTTGAAATCATCATCATCATCATCATCATCATCATTATTATTATTATTATTATTATTATTATTATCATGATTTTAAAAAGGCAGCAGGCTGGCAGAATCAATAGCACGCCGAGCAAAATGTTTAGCGGTATTTCACCCGTCTTTATGTTTGAAGTTCAAATTACACCATTTCATCCTTTCAGGGTCAATGAATTAAATACCAGTAAAACACTGGGGTCAATGTAATCGATTAGTCCTCCCACACCAAATTTCAGGCTTTATACCTTCAGTAGAAAGGATTATCATTATTATTATTATTATTATTATTATTATTATTATTATTATTATTATTATTATTATTAAGGCGGTAAGCTGGCAGAATCATAAGCATGCCGGCCAAAATGCTTAGTGGCATTTTGTTCATCTTCACATTCTGAGTTCAAATTCCACTATGCCCTCAGGGTAGATAAAATAAGTACCAGTTGAGCAATGGGGGTCAATGTTTTCAAGTTAGCTCTCCCCCAAAATTGCTGACCTTGTGCCAAAATTTGTAATCATTATTATTTTTATTATTATTCATTTTGTTCATCATTCATCGTTATCTATTTAATTTAATTCTAGGAAAAAAAAAAATATATATGTATATATAGACACAGGAGTGGTTATGTGTCGGTCTATTTGCTGTGTTGATTTTTGACGAGTTGGGAGGAGTTTTTGGCGCTGTTTGGCAGCAGTTTGTCAGTGAGTGTTATACCAGTAGAAAAAGATGTATTCAGACCTTAGCGAGTATGAGCTGTCCTCAGAAGAGGAGGAGCTTGTTAAGGCAGTAAATAGAATGGACGAACATTTGGAAAAAGTAAAGAATTTTGCTGACCAACTCCATCCCACTCAAGACCACTCAGACCCACCCTCCCCATACATACACCAAACCCACCCACCCCCTCTCCCCACGGGAAAAAAGAAGAAAGAACATTCCTGGAAAGTTCTGAGGATGGGGGATGAAATACTTCCGGGAAAGTTCCAAGGAAGGGTAGGTGGAATAACTTCCTGGAAAGTTCCGAGGAGGGGTGAATTACATCCTGCAAAGTTCCGAGGAGTGGGAGGAAATATTTCCTGGAAAGTTCCGAGGAAGGGGAGTAATTACTTCCTGGAAAGTTCCAATGAAGGAGAGGAGGGGGAAGGAATTACTTCCTGGAAAGATCCGAGGGGGAGTAATTACATCCTGGAAAGTTCTAAGGCAGGGAAGGTGGCGAATAATTACTTCCTGGAAAGTTCCGAGGAGGGGATGAAATACTTCCTGGAAAGTTCCAAGGAGGGTGAATTACTTTCTGGAAAGTTCAGAGGAGGGGAAGTTATTACTTCCTGAAAAGTTCCGAGAAGGGGATGGATTACTTCCTGGAAGTTCCGAGGAGAAGCATGAAATACTTCCTGGATACTTCCAAGGGGGAAGAATTCTTCCTGGAAAGATCCGAGGAGGAAGAGTAATTGCTTCCTGGAAAGTTCCGAGTAGGGGTAATTACTTCCTGGGAAGTTCCAAGGAAGGGGGGAATTACTTCCTGTAAAGTTCCGATGGTGGGGCGAATTACTTCTTGGAAAGTTCCGAGGAGGGGGTTAATTATTCCTGGAAAGTTCCAAGGAAGGGGAGGAATAACTTCCTGGAAAGTTCCGAGTAGAAGGGGCGAATTAATTCCTGGGAAGTTCCGAGGAAAGGGAGTAATTACTTCCTGGAGAGTTCAGAGGTGTGTGAGTAATTACTTCCTGGAAAGTTCCAAGGAAGGCGAGGATGAGCTACTTCCTGGAAAGTTCCGAGGAGGCGATAAAATACATCCTCGAAAGTTCCAAGGAGAGGGGAGAAATTACTTCCTGGAAAGTTCCGAAGAGGGAGGAGAAATTACTTCCTGGAAAGTTCCGAAGAGGGAGGAGTAATTACTTCCTGGATAGTTCCGAGGAGGGGGAGTAATTACTTCCCGGAAAGTTCCAATGAAGGGGAGGAGGGGATGAATTACTTCCTGAAAAGTTCCAAAGAGGGAGGAGTAATTACTTCCTGGATAGTTCCGGGGAGGGGTGTAATTACTTTCTGGAAAGTTCCAAGGAGAGGTGGAGGGGAATAACTTCCTGGAAAGTTCCGAGGAGAAAGGGGCGAATTATTTCCTGGAAAGTTCCGAGGAGGGGGAATAACTACTTCCTGGAAAGTTCAGACGAGGGGGTAATTACTTCCTGGAAGGTTCCAAGGAAAGGGAAGAGGTGGATGATCTACTTCCTGGAAAGTTCCGAGGAGGTGATGAAATACTTCCTCGAAAGTTCCAAGGAGAGGGAGAGGGGAGGAATTACTTCCTGGAAAGTTCTGCAGAGGGAGGAGTAATTACTTCATGGATAGTTCCGAGGAGGGGGTAATTACTTCCTGGAAAGTTCCAAGGAATGGGGGTTTATTACTTTCTGGAAAGTTCAGAGGTGGGGGAGTAATTACTTCCTGGAAAGTTCTGAGGAGGGGAATGAGCTACTTCCTTTTACTTATTTAAATTAATTTCCGTATATTACTGGTTCTGTTACTGGTTATATTCGGAGAAATAAAGAGCAGAGTCAACTCTGACATGATATCATCATCATCATTTGATGTTCATGTTCCATGCTGGAATGGCTTGGACAGTTTGACAAGGATCCACTGAGTCAAGGATTGCATTGTACTCTGGTGTCTGTTTTGGCATGGTTTCTACGTTTGGATGCCTTTCTTAATACCACCCACCTTACAAAGTGTACTGGATGTTTTTTAGTTGTGCTACGGCACTATTGAGGTCACCATGTAGCTCACAAGTCAACAAACCAATGGAGGGAAGATGGTGCTTCTGTATTTTACATGGGGGTTAAGAAAGAAGGAAGCAGTTGTGGTTGAGCTGACAAGTATTGAGGGGAGGAATACATGAGTTTGGGCACCTCTATAAAGTTGGTTACTCAGAGACTCTATTTGCATGGGAAAAGCAATAGTTAAGTTAGCGTTAACATATTTGATATAGTGTTGTTTTGTCTTACAGACGTCAGACATGGATGAATGACTATAACTTACAGCGTGGATTTCTTAATCCTGCACATCTACAACAGCTTCTTGATGAGGCACTGAGGTAAGTTCTTTCAGAGATTTCTTATCCTTTTCTTTCTCTTTGGTGCATCCCATGAACAAGTTCTGCAGTGTCTCATAAACTATATATAATGTATCTCGTTATCTAGACTTAAGATGTCCTGTTAATTAGATTTCAAATATCTTACTAGTAACATCTGTAACATTTAGTAATTGTATCTTTTAGCTTTTATTTGTTTTAAGTCACTGCATGGTACCTTGTGCAAATGTATTTTTCTATGGCCCTGGGATGATCAAAGCCTTGTGAGTGGATTTGGAAGATAGGAACTAAAAGAAACCTATCATATATACATATGTGTGTGTTTGTGTAAACTTTTGTTTTGACATCATTGTCGTGAAAAAGCATCACTGTTATACAAGTGATGTTCATTTCCAGTCTTTTGTTGTAAACATGTTTGGCCATGGGGAAATATTACCTTGCCTGGAAACAGGTGAGGGTTGGCAGCAGGAAGGGCATCTAGCCATAAAAATCTGTGTCAATAAATTCCATCTGATCCATACAAGCATGGAAAAGTGGATTTTAAAATGATGATGATGATGAACACAACTTCAACCTAACTTAATCTTTGATGAGTGTACAACATTCACCCACACCCAGAATATACACCCTGTTTGTTTGTTCCTAGCCAGTCAATTTATTACATTCATTGGAGTTTGTTGATTGTCCATCAGTGTCCGACAAGGATAAAATCAGTTTTCTCAGCAATGAGAGCACATGACTCAGCAGTTTAAAGCTGGAAGGACACAGGCAACCACAGGTATCACAACAATAGTCTGTTGACTGGATTGAGATGGACACTGCTCTGTGACTTCTTTCTCTTGCAGCAGTGAGGCACTGTTGCCAGTTCTCTTTGAAGGCAGCTGCTGTTCTTGAGGTGAAGGACCTCCACACTGATCTGTCTGTGGCAGGGGCTTCAAGTTCATGTGAACTAATGCTGCTCCATTTGAGGTTGCTTTTCAGTGTGTTCTTGTACCTCAGTTTAGGTCTTCCTTGTGTGTTACATTCCCTTACCAAATATGCAACACTTTCACTTAGCTCTCCGCGCATTTTATGCAATAGAGATTCAATGGTTTTTACCTCTATTTGATGTACTTCTCTGTCCTTGAATCTGTTTCTCTTAAACTCTGATCATGCTTGTAACCCTTTAGCATTTAAACCAGGCATTAACAGCCCAAATATACTACTTGTTTTATTTTCAAACTGGCCAGATCTAACCTCTCACACCTACCCTATGTATTCATTCTAAGAATAGATAATCATTTCATTGAAATCTCAAAACTACAAGATGGTTGATTCAAAACAAAGTGAATAAATAAGCATTATTTTTGACAAGGTAATCTGAATGTTAAAGGGTTAATGACGTCACTACTGTCATTCATCTCTCAAATCTTGACTATATGTTATTCTCTTAATATTTCCAAGTTCTTAAGACAGAAAATAGGCAGCATCATTAGTATGATGGGTGAAATGCTTAGCAGCGTTTCATCCATCTTTACATTCTGTGTTCAAATTCCACCATGGTTGACTTTGCCTTTCATTCTTTCAAGGTCAGTAAAATAAGTAGCAGTTGAACACTGGGGTCATTGTAATTGACTTACTCCTTCCTCTAAAATTGCTGGCCTTGTGCCAAAATTGGAAACCAATATTTCCAAATTCTCATTGTGTCACCTCTAGATTTTTCCAGATATTGTACACCCTTCAAACTAAACTATTCTTTTACCATTTACAATGGTGGTTCCACATTATTTCTTACATA
This sequence comes from Octopus bimaculoides, assembly GCF_046866305.1. Classification (NCBI taxonomy): domain Eukaryota; kingdom Metazoa; phylum Mollusca; class Cephalopoda; order Octopoda; family Octopodidae; genus Octopus; species Octopus bimaculoides. The sequence goes on along the minus strand of NC_142934.1, from coordinate 74,740,045 downwards.
CCATGCTACACTAGAGTTTCTTATTCTCTAAATATATTCTTTACAACCCCTAACACCTTCCCCACTGCTCCACTTTCATACATGTGAAATAAATATTCCCAATAACATATCTGGAATATCATGTCCCAAATATGACCATTATATTTCAAATCTCCCTAAATTAATCTGACCTTCAGTCAGTCTATTTTAGGACCTTTCCACAATACTACTAAAGAGATATGACATTGTATTTAAGACAAGTCTTAGTCTTCTCTGACCTAAATTCTACCCCTACTGAAATATGTTGAAGTAAATATATCCTTCATGTTAGTTCTGTATATTTTTATCTAACTTTATCATACCTGAGTATTTATAACTTCTTTTCATACCTACTTCTTTTATATAATTCTTATCTGCTCCTTGTATATCAATATTTTCTACCCCAACTGTTTTGTCTTGTTTCATCACCAATTTAGGGATGTCTTCTCACATGCACACACTCACACATACACACACATACACACATACATAAATGCATACAAGCACATACACAAGCAATATACCCACACATATGTATGTATGTGTCTATATATATTCTTTTATTTTTTTATTTGTTTAAATCATTTGACTGTGGCCTTGCTGGAGCACCACCTTTTAGCCAAACAAATCGCCCCCAGGACTTATTCTTTGTAAGCCAAGTACTTATTCTATTGGTCTCCTTTTCTGAACCGCTAATTTACGAGGATGTAAATACACCAACATCAGCTGTCAAGCAACAATGGGGAACAAACGCAGACAAACAAACATATACTTATGCATATATATATATACGACGGGCTTCTTTCAGTTTCTGTGTACCAAATCCACTCACAAGGCTTTGGTCAGCCTGAGGCTATAGTAGAAGACACTTGCCCAAGGTGCCATGCAGTGGGAATGAACCCGGAACCATGTGGTTGGTAAGCGAGCTGCTTACCACACAGCCACTCCTGTGTCTATGTGTGTATATATATATATATATATATATATATATATATATATATATATATATATATATATATATATATATATATATATATATATATATATATATATATATATATATATATATATATATATATATATATATATATATATATATATATATATATCTTAAGAGATTCTTAGATATAGAGTGGTGTGTGTGTAATAATATAATCTGTGATAATTTAATAATTGTGTCCACAGGTTGTACGACTGTTTTCAACAATTGAAGTTTTCTATCCAGAAAAGTTTGATGTTGGTGTTTTATGAAGACACTGTCCAAGAATGGCTGTGTGTCAATATTGACCAGAAGCTAGATAAACTGAAGGAGTTGTTGGACAAGGGCTGCCCTCATTTGCCTGCACCACCACCACCACCACCAATGATTGCAGCAAAGTGATAATTTATATTTAGAGTGTGGACCTTATATTGCCCAGGCAGACTGTAGTTGTCAAACATCTTTACAGGTAAGTGTTGAATGGTTGTTTCATTGGGACCATGGAAATGTGGCTTCGTGATATAGTCTTGAAAGACTGGCCAGCTCAGAGCCCTGACTTAAATATCATCAAGCAAATGTGGACAGAACTGAAGAGAAGAGTTTGTCAAAAGAATCCATGCAGTCTAGAGGAGTTGTGGGAACACAACCACAGAGAATGGCATCTCAACCCTGTTAAGATGGTGAAGGATCTGTACACATCTCTTCCCATGCGCATTAAAGCAATTATTCAAGCTAAAAGAAGCCACACAAAATATTAACAATGTACAGTAACTTCTTGAAATGAGCATTATGTAATAAACTTTCATTATAGACATTTTTCTGTTGTAAAACACTGTATTTTGACTGGTTTATGTGAGATGGACGAAAACTTTTGCACAGCCATTTTTGGTGGCCGTTTTGCACCTTCCCCTCTCATTCAGAATCGCTGCTACAAAATATAATGATTATGTATGGAAATGACTCCAACAGAGCCAATGTTTCATCTGTAAGAAATGCAGTGCGAAACATCCACTTATAAGTTAGCAATTAGTAAAAATTTACAATAGTTTAAAGTGGCTGAAGACTTTTGCACAGTACTGTATGTATGTATATATGTATGTACGTGTGTACGTACGTACATACCAACACCACTTGTTTACATCCCAGTAACTTAGCAGTTCAGCAAAGAGAGACTGATAGAATAAGTACCAGGCTTAAAAAAAAAGTTCTGGGGTCAATTTCTTCGACTAAGGCGGTGTCTAGCCAGCAATACTTTAAGTCGCCAGACAATAACTGTTAACTTAGCAAACATTATTGTACTTGTCATTCTGTCTGTCTGTCTGTCTATCATTCTATCTGACTGTTTTTCTTTTCTTTCTTCTGCAGATTCCTACCAGAACTAACATATCGACCTTATCCTGATACTCTGACACTATTCAAATGCCTCTGGACCCACTAAGATCTCAAACATTTAAAAGTGTCACTCAGTATTTTTCAATCAACAGCATTTTCAGTGTCAATATAATTAATTGTGTAATTAATTTATTATTTAATAAAGCCATCAGCTTATCTTAAAACCACCAGTTCTTACCCAGAAGTTTCCTGTTAGGTTATTATTATTTTTTTATTATTCTTGCTTCTTTTAGTCTGAAGAACTGTAATGGCTTGTTAAGACATTTTTAAGACTTTTCTCTATGAACCAACATGCTATTCATTTCAATTCAATAAAATTTATTGCTTTTCTATTTACAGTGACAAATTTCTTTGTTAAAAATGATGTTTCATATGTTGCAATACTTTAGACTTATAGTAATATATTTTATTCAATGTCTTGCCATATGATAACAACTATGAACAAAAGTAAAGTAGAAGGCTTTTGTACAAATATTATTCTTCATCATCATCATCATCACCGCCACCACCAGCATTGTTGTTGTCGTCATCAGCATCATCATCATCGTCATCACCACCACCACCACCATCATCATTGTAGCCATCGTCATCATCATTATAATGTCCACTTTTCCCTGCTTGCTTGGGTCAGATGGAGTTTATTCAGGTGGATTTTTCCACAGCTGTGTGCCTTTCCTGTCACCAACCCTCACCTGTTTCCATGTAAGGTAATATTTTCCCATGGCCAGATATGTTCCTGCAAAATATTAGAAATGAATGGCATTGCTTTTATGACAGTGACAACCATTTTACGTGATGTCCAGACAAGGAGACACAAACATACACACATTCACACAAACATATATATATATATATATATATATAGGCGCAGGAGTAGCTGTGTGGTAAGTAGCTTGCTTACCAACCACATGATTCCGGGTTCAGTCCCACTGCATGGCACCTTGGGCAAGTGTCTTCTACTATAGCCTCGGGCCGACCAAAGCCTTGTGAGTGGATTTGGTAGATGGAAACTGAAAGAAGCCTGTCGTATATATGTATATGTGTGTTTATGTGTCTGTGTTTGTCCCCCCAACATCGCTTGACAACCGATGCTGGTGTGTTTACATCCCCGTAACTTAGCGGTTCGGCAAAAGAGACTGATAGAATAAGTACTAGGCTTAGAAAGAATAAGTCCTGGGGTCAATTTGCTCGACTAAAGGCGGTGCTCCAGCATGGCTGCAGTCAAATGACTGAAACAAGTAAAAGAGTAAATATATATCATCATCATCATCATCATCGTTTAACGTCCGCTTTCCATGCTAGCATGGGTTGGACGATTTAACTGAGGACTGGTGCAACCGGATGGCTACACCAGGCTCCAATCTAATTTGGCAGAGTTTCTACAGCTGGATGCCCTTCCTAACGCCAACCACTCTGAGAGTGTAGACATACACACACACATATATATATATATATATATATATATATATATATATATATATATATATATATATGTATATATATATATGTATATATATATATGTATATATATATATATGTATATATGTATATATATATGTATATATATATGTATGTATATATATATATGTATATGTGTAATGATTTATATATATCATCATCATATAACATCCGTTTTCCATGGTATGTGCTGGTATAGGCTGGATGATTTGACAAGTACTGGCTTCACTGTCTGTTTTGTCATGGCTTTTGTAGCTGGATGGCCTTCCTAATGCTGACCAACTTACAATGTGGATTAAGTGCTTTTCATGTGGCACCCGCACTCACACACACACACACACACACACACACATGATGGGCTTCTTTAAGCTTTGCTCTACCAAATCAACTCACAAGGCTCTGATTGATCTGGGGCTATAGTAGATACTTGTCCTAGGTGCTACACAGTGGGACTGAACCTGGGGTCATGAGGTTGGGAAGTAAACATCTTACCACGCAGCCATACTTGGGCTTTTTCTTTTTATCAACTAAATACATCAGTGTTTGTTAAGAGTCATGAGCTGCCAGAAGTTTTAGCATGCAGGGCAAAATGCTCAATGGCATATCTCCCGTCTTTAGATTCTGAGTTCAAATTCTCTCGAGGTCAACTCTGCCTTTCATCCTTATGGGGTCAACGAAATAAGTACCAGTTGAACGCTGGGCTCAATGTAATCGGCTATTCCACTTGTCCAAAATTTCAAGCCGTGTACTGGTAGTAGATTATTTATTCCAGCTTCTGAGTTCAAATCAGAACACATCTTTTGTTACCAGTTTTATGACAGTTATATGCAGCATAAAATGCATAGTCATGTTGATTGATTGAATCCCTCTGCATAAAGTATTGCCTTATCTGAGCAAATCACGTAATCAATGGGATGTGCATCATAACTAAAAAGCCCCTACATTTTCTCACAGAAGTGAATTTGACATTCCAAATCATTTTCACTTAGTGATTCTTTGGGTCTATAGACTGATGTTAAGCTACATATCAGCAAAGCTTGAATAACACTTCAATGTCTTAGCATAATATGGACATAAGCCTTAGTTCTTAGAGAATCTGAAAAAGAACTTCTTCCTTGTGGTAGATGAATCCGTGTTACTTTATGGTTTTTCCAATTGGCCACTAAAAAGAAGACTTGAAGCTATGCTCAATGGCTCTTGCATATGTTTTGTGCTATTTTGAATGTACCCTGAAAAGAACACCCCCACCAATGAAAGATTACACAATAAGCTACCTAAAATACCAAATATCATTTGAGAAAGAGGAGTCTGATTTGCTGAATTCTGGTGGAGAAGTAAAAGAAGCTGGTGACACTTTACCTTGGACACCAGTGAAGGCATATGGTTAGTGCATTGGGCTCACAATCATGAGGTAGTGAGTTTGATTCCTGGACTGGGTTGTGTGTTGTGTTCTTGAGCAAGACACTTTATTTCATGTTGCTCCAGTCCGCTCAGCTGTAGAAATGAGTTACAACATCATTGGTGCCAAGCTGTATTGGCCTTTGCCTTTCTCTTGGATAACATCGGTAGCATGGAGAGGGGAGGCTGGTATGCATGGGCATCTGCTGGTCTTCCATAAACAACCTTGCCCAGACTTGTGCCTCAGATGGTAACTTTCTAGGTGCAATCCGATGGTCATTCATGATTGAAGGAGATCTTTACCCTTCAC
>NC_142934.1:74716990-74729490 GCF_046866305.1 Octopus bimaculoides | reverse complement strand
ATATATATATATATATATATATATATATATATATATATATATACATATATACAACGGGCTTCTTTCAGTTTCCGTCTACCAAATCCACTCACAAAGCTTTGGTCGGCCCGAGGCTATAGTAGAAGACACTTGCCCAAGGTGCCACGCAGTGAGACTGAACTCAGAACCATGTGGTTGGTAAGCAAGCTACTTACTACACAGCCACTCCTGCGCCTATATATATATATAAAAAGCACCCATTACACTTTTGGAGTGATTGGTGTTAGGAAGGGTATCAAGCCTTAGAAACCATGCCAAATCAAACAGGAACTTGGTGCAGTTCTCCGGCCTTCCAGTTCCAGTAAAACCATCTAACCTGTGCCAACATGGAAAACAGACGCTAAATGATAATGATCACACACATACACACACACACACATGTATATGTGTGTGTTTATACAATGGACTTCTTTCAGTTTCCGTCTACCAAATCCACTCACAGGGCTTTGGTTAGCCAGAGACTATTGTAGAAGACACTTGCCCAAGAAGCCACACAGTGGAACTGAACCCAGAAATATGTGGTTGGGAAGCAAGCTTCTTGCCACAGAGCCACACCTGCATTTTTAATTATATTTCCTTTTAAAGCCGAAACAATGCAAGTTCTAAAAATAATACAGAACAATGTTTTTACTTGGTATTTCAATATTTTGGGATTAGGACTCTTTCATCATGAAATCTTTGGAGAAAACTTGTTATTAGCTGACTTCTCTGTCCTGTAGTATGTGTGCATATATATATATATATATATATATAGCCAGCTGGAAAAGATGTTTTCTTGGGGCTATAACAACAATAACATCATCCTTTATAGAACTGCCATGTTCTGCTGGTATATAAACATTACTATGAGATTTAAAACAAGTTATATATATATATATATATATATATATATATATATATATATATGACAAGCTTCTTTAAGTTTCCACCTACCAAATCCATTCACAAGACTTTGCTTGGCCCAGGGTTATAGCAGAAAACACTTGCTCAAGGTGCTGCTCTGTGGGACTGAACCCATGATCACATGGTTGGAAAGCAAACTTCTTAACCACACACCCACGTCTGTACCTAGTGAATGTAAAACGAATTCTAATTTTGGCACAAGAGCACAAACCTAAGAGGATGGGTATGCTGATTAAACCAAAAATCTTTTAGCTTTTATTACATCATTAATTTTTATAATAATAGTGTTGTTAGGTTTAGATTTCCAGTGAATTAATTACCAGTTCACTATATTTACAATGACGAGAGTGACAAAGAAATATCTTTGAAACTTGGGAAGAATAAAAAATACCACAAGGTATTTTTGTTTAAAATGTCAGGGTTTAGGTGTTTCTGTGGATATGTACATCATTTGCTAATATATGTACGTTGTGTGTGTAGAGAGAGAGGGAGAGAGAGGAAGAGGAAGATAGATACATACACACATGTAGCTTGGAAAGCAGATTGATGATGAAGATGATGATGATGATTATATTTATAGTCAAGTCGTTCAACCCATGCTAGCATGGAAAGCGGACGTTAAACGATGATGATGATGATATATATATATATATATATATATATATATATATATATATATATGAATTAATATAAGCAGCTAGGTGCAATATAAGACCAAAAAGGAAAAGTTTTATTGTCACTAACTGTGACATGTATATATATATATATATATATATATATATATATATATATATACATGTCACAGTTAGTGACAATAAAACTTTTCCTTTTTGGTCTTATATTGCACCTAGCTGCTTATATTAATTCATATATATATATATATATATATATATATATATATATATATATCATCATCATCATCATCATCATCGTTTAACGTCCGCTTTCCATGCTAGCATGGGTTGAACGACTTGACTGAGGACTGGTGAAACCGGATGGCAACACCAGGCTCCAATCTAAATTTGGCAGAGTTTCTACAGCTGGATGCCCTTCCTAACGCCAACCACTCAGAGAGTGTAGTAGGTGCTTTTACGTGTCACCTGCACGAAGGCCAGTCAGGCGATACTGGCAACGGCCACACTCGAAATGGTGTCTTTTATGTGCCACCCGCACAAGCCAGTCCAGGGGCACTGGCAACGATCTCGCTCGAAAATCCTACGGAGGCCAGTCAGGTGGTACTGGCAACGGCCACGCTCAAAATGGTGCATCTTATGTGCCACCCGCACAAGAACCAGTCCAGGGGCACTGGCAACGATCTTACTTGGCTTGCCTGGTCTTCTCACGCACAGCACATTTCCAAAGGTCTCGGTTAGTAGTCATCGCCTCGGTGAGGCCCAATGTACGAATGTCTTGCCTCACCACCTCAGCCCAGGTCTTCCTGGGCCTACCTCTTCCACGGGTTCCCTCAACTGTTAGGGTGTGGCACTTTTTCACTCAGCTATCCTCATCCATTCTCACCACATGTCCATACCAGCGCAATCGTCTCTCTTGCACGCCACAACTGATGCTTCTAATGTTCAGCTTTTCTCTCAAGATACTTACACTCTGACGGGTATTCACATTGACATTACACATCCAACGGAGCATACTGGCTTCATTCCTTGCAAGCTTACGTATGTCCTCAGCAGTTACAGCCCATGTTTCACTGCCATGTAGCATGGCTGTTCGTACACATGCGTCATACAGTCTGCCTTTTACTCTGAGTGAGAGTCCCTTTGTTGCCAGCAGGGGTAAGAGCTCTCTAAACTTTGCCCAGGCTATTCTTATTCTAGCAGCTACACTTTCAGTGCACCCACCCCCACTACTAACTTGGTCGCCCAGATAGTGGAAGCTATCGACTACCTCTAGTTTTTCACCCTGGAATGAGATAGAAGTTGTTTCCTGTTTGTTTACAGTCTTTATTGCACCTGAACATCTGCCACAAACAAAAACTAACTTGCTAGTTAACCTGCCTTTGATGTTGCTGCACCTCTTATGTGTCCATAGCTTGCACCGGGTACATCTTATAGAGTTACTACCTACTCCTTTTCTACATACTGAGCAGGGCCATCTACCTGAAGGGGTTTGTGTTTTATCTACCTTCCTACTTATTAGGATTTTGGTTTTAGCTAGGTTGACTCTAAGGCCCTTCAATTCTAGACCTTGCTTCCACACCTGAAACTTCTCCTCTAGTTCTGATAGTGACTCCGCAATTAGGGCAAGGTCATCAGCATAGAGGAGCTCCCAGGGGCAACCTGTCTTGAACTCCTCTGTGATTGCCTGGAGGACTATGATAAATAAGAGGGGGCTGAGGACGGAACCTTGGTGGACCCCTACCTCTACTCGGAATTCATTGCTGTACTCATTTCCAACCCTCACCTTACTGGCAGCATCTCTGTAAATGGCTCGCACAGCTCTCACTAACCATTCTTCTATCCCAAGTTTCCTCATTGACCACCAGATAAGGGATCGGGGGACCCTGTCAAAGGCTTTCTCCATGTCAACAAAAGCCAGGTACAGAGGTTTATCCTTGGCTATATATGTAAATTTATATAAATAAGGATAAGATCGTTATTTAAAATACTGATCTTATCAGGTGGCCAGCACGGGAATAAAAACCTCAAAGGTAATAATTATTATTAAAATTATAATTAAGGATATCTAAGAGATACCACCATACTTGAAATAGCAGCCAAAAACTTGACTCTAAAACCACATTAAATGTTCATACAGCACCAGGAGAGAAAACAAAGAGTGGTCCTGTATGAACATTTAATGTGGCTTTAGAGTCAAGTTTTGGCTGCTATTTCAAGTATGGTAGTATCTCTTAGATACCCTTAATTATATATATATATATACATACATGCATACATACAGGGTACATAAGGTATTTGAGGACAGTTATATGCTAACACAAAAATGACTCTCAGAACCAGACAATAATTCCTTTTTACTGGATAAAGTCTTGAGGATAAGAATAAACATATTGTTTTGTCATTTTATTCAATAAAGTCTCCTTCAGCTTCAATAACGGCTTCTCTGCGAGGTCTGAATCGCCTACATGCTAGGATCAAGTGGTCTGTGTTCATATTGGACATTACTCTGACTATGGAGGTTTTTAGAGATTCTTTGGTGTTATGAGGGTGCTCATTAATCTCTTTCTCAACTACGCTCCATACATAGTAGTCTGATGGATTGAGATCTGGGGAACTAATAGGTCAAATGTTGGTTTGGTGGGGGGGGGGGTTATGTGGCCATGAAAATTTTCCACTATCCATTCCTGTGTTGCTGTAGCTTTGTGTGATGGTGCCGAGTCTTGTTGGAACACATAAGGTCTTCCATTGTGTACATTATCGATACATGGCTTAACCACTGTATTCAGAACATCTATGGAGGCAGCAGAGTTTACTCAAAGACCTTGTGGAAAGAAGTGAGGAGGCATGCATTACTCTTGGAACTTCCAAAGTGTCTGCACATAGCCATCTGTCATTTCTTCTCTTTACTTTCTGATCTTGATCAAAGTTTTTCTCATCTGAGAAGAACCAAATGACATCTTTCTCTGCTGCATTTTTAAGTTTGTTCAGGAGTCTTTTAGATCTGATTAAACAATTCTCCTTCACTGTTTCTGACATGAAATGATCTTTTCTCATCGCATAAGATTTGTATCTGATATCTTTGTAGACAATATTTCGAATTGTTCCTTCTGACACATGGTGTTCTTTTGCAATCAACCTCATGGATCTTCTGGGATTGTCATCAATGGTCTGCTTTACTTGTTGAATACATTCTGGTGTTCTAATAGTATCAGTGCATCTACAGTGTCTCTTATGTTTTGATATTGGTAATACATTTCTGTCTTCACAAACTTGTACACACTCTCTCTATATATATATCATAGGGCATACACTAGCTATTATTCAACATGGCCTCCAGTCACAATCCTGAGTTATTTTAAAACATGAAATATGCTTAGAGCTGAATAGAAATGATGACAACCCATGTATTTAGAACAATAATATAACTGACTTCAAGGAAACTAAAATAAGCGAATTTTGTAGATGAAGGATCTAGCAACTTTTAAAAATTGTGCTATTTCTAAATTGTTATGGTCAGCCTTTATAGCCATGATGTGTAATTATAGGGTCTGCCATTGATAATTCTGAAATATAGAAAATATTAAGTTGATAAATATGCTGCTATAGTAAAATTAACATATGTCCTCAAATACTTTATGCACCCCGTATACACACACACACGCACACACACACACACACACACACTCACGTATGTATACTTGTACTCTGTTGATACCTCGTGTTTTGCTTTTGATGATCAGTCTGTTGATTCAAGGCTGACTTAGGGCAAAATTGGAGATACCTGCTGTGTACAACAAATAATTATACTCAACAATATGTTTTGACTATTTTTACTCTCATGATTTTATCATCATCATTACCATCAGCATTATCACCATTTTTCTCTTTTAACATTTTTTTATCATCATTTTACACTTGCTTTTCAATATAGGCTCAGGTTGGAAGGGTCTTCTGGGGGTACATTTTGTGGCTGGACAACCCCTCTGGATGCCAACTATTTTTTCCACCTCTTATGACACACAAAGATATGGTATACCTATTCTAAAACCAAGATTGAAAAAAAAAAAAACAGCATACACCCCCACCCCCACACACTCAGGAATGAAAGTTCTTGTTAGTGTATAGACAAGAATGTTAGCAACAATAGAGAAAAAGTAAGTGAGAAGTAATATAAGTATTTTTTTCTTTATTTAGATACAGATGTTTTTCTTTTTTTAATTGATTCAGTCATTAGACTGTGGCCATACTGGAACACCTCCTTGAAAAAGAACATTTTGTTGACTGACTCGACCATAGTACTTATTTTTTTTGTTAAGCCTGGTACTTATTTTATCATTCTCTTTTGCTGAACTGCTATGTTACAGGGATATAAACACACACACGCTGATTGGAAAAGAATCTACCTCAACAAATTCTGTCTGACCCTGCAAGCATGAATAAGTAGTTGTTAAATGATAATGATGATGATGATGATAACTATATGTTAAATAATGACAGAAAGAAAAATTAGTCGGAAGAAATGAAGGTATCTTTTCTTATTTGAATTTTCTTAAAGGAATAGGATGGAATACAACTTAAATCCTATGTTGTTGTTATCTTTTGAGGTTTTTTTCTTTTGTGTTAAAAGGATTTAAGCAGTATTCTATCATATTTTTAGGGGAAAATTCAAGATCCTTTTGTATCAATTCAATTCAGAATTCAAAATCTTTCTATAGACACAGGTGTGGTTGTGTGATAAGAAGCTTGCTTCCCAGCTACATACTTCTGGGTTCAGTCCCACTGTATGGCACCTTGGGCAAACGTCTTCTACTATAGCCTTGGACCAACCAAAGCATTGTGAGCAGATTTGGTAGAGGGAAACTGAAGGAAGCCCATGGTATGTGTGTCTGCAGTTATCCCCTGCCATGACCTGACAACTGAAAGAATAAAAAGCAAAGTCTACCTTGGCAAAATTTGAACTCAGAACATAAAGATGGATGAAATGCCACTAAGCATTTTGTCCCATGTGTTAACAATTCTGCCAGCTTGCTGTCTTATTCCAATAAATATATATTAGCAGTGGTGGTAGTGCTTATGATACACAAACACTAACGCATATATACAAACATCCCACAGACACACACAAGTAGTTCATTGCTTCTGGTATGCATACACATATCCTTGACCCACCTTAGAGTGTTGATGACATATCTGGAATAGAGGTTCTGCTATATGCACGTACATAAACACCACCAGAACCATACAAGCTTAAGGTTCACATATTTAGGCCAGTGTTTTCCACTACGCATGCAATCACCTAGACCCACATTTGAGTACCGCTTACATTTAGAACAGTGAATCTGGTTTCAAACAGCACCGAGGTCAAATCTGCCTTTCTTTTTTTTCCTGGTCAATAAAATGAAGTACCAGTCACATACTTATGTTGATGTAATTGACTGACCAATTCCCCTCGAAATTGCTGGCCTTGCACATAAATTTTTAAAAATCATTATTATATTTTATTTTGGAAGCATGTTGCTTAGTGGTTAGGGTGTTGATTCCTGGAATGGGTAACATGTTATGTTCTTGAGTGAAAATCTTCATTTCATGTTGCTTTGGCTGGCAAAAAGGAGTAATCTTGTAATAGACTAGCATCCCATCCAGGAAGTGGTGAGGATTTATACACCACAGAATTTGGGAAACCAGCCTTATGAGTCTATGACTCAGGAAGGACTTTGAATCCTGTTTGATTATATTTTATTTGTCATATTCTTTTATTCTTTTACTTGTTTCGGTCATTTGACTGCAGCCATGCTGGAGCATCACCTTAAAGGGTTTTAGTCGAAGAAATCGACCCCAACACTTATACTTTCTAACCCTAGTGCTTATTTTATTGGTCTCTTTTGCTAAACTGCTAAGTTACAGGAACCTAAACACACCAGCATTGATGGGCTTCTTTCAGTTTCCAACTATCAAATCCACTCACAAGGCTTTGGTTGGCCCAAGGCTATAGTTGAAGTTGCTTGCCCAGGACTGAACCTGGAACCATATGGTTGTGAAGCTAGCTTCTTTATTTCATTTGATTAGCCATGAAGGCTGTACATGGAGTAGCAGAAGGTAGGGATAGACAAAGACATTAATGAAAATATGGTAGGATGACACAGATGAAAAATGAGAGGGGCGCCAGCGCCCACCGACTGGCAACCCCTCGAAAAACATTGTTTCAATACAAATCATTTACAAAATCAGTTATGCAATACAAATCAAATTCATCAATACAATTAATCATAACTAATCTGCCCCACCACAGCCCTTAAGCAAACAACTTGCTGCCCGCAAGCTTCTTACCACATAGCCATGCCTATGTCTATTATATTAATGATATCTAGCCAAAACGCAAGACAAATTTTAAGGATATGGCACAGTCATTTTCCTGACTCTACTACTACTTCCTGTTGATTATTTTATACAGGGGTCAATATCCTCCTCCCTACATAGTTACTAACCTTAATGCTTATGTTAGAAATATAATTCATCAATCTCAAAACAATAAAAAGGAAAAGACAAGTATACTGGGGTCAATTCAATTAACTATACTTCTACAATCTACCGTCTGCAATCTATGGATGGCTTTATGGCATCTACAGATAGTAGAAGTTCTTTGAACTTATTTCTTTCAACACCTCAAATGTAAGATCTCTTCCCTGAAGATAGAGGCTTGTCTCATTAGATGATGGAATCAATCTACAAACATTATTTTGGAACACTGGGTCCCCAGAAACAACTGTTGGATTTGTAATACTTTTAGTCAACCCCTTTAATTCTCAATATCATTTTGATTCTGTGTAAGTTGGACCTTTTTGTATATAAACATATATACATTTTTTGTATTTTATGTAATTAATATACTTTAATTTGGCTTGCAAAGACCTGTTGGGGCAAGCGAAAGCGAAATCGTGATGACACCAGTACCAGCAAATCACTAAGAGCACCGTTCGAGCGTGATCGTTGCCAGAGCACCAGCTGTCCGGCTTTCGTGTCGGTGGCACGTAAATAGCACCATTTGAGCATGATCGTTACCAACGTCGCCTTCCTGGCACTTGTGCCAATGGCACATGAAAAGACATTCGAGCAAGATCGTTGCCAGTGCCGCTGGACTGGCTCCTGTGCAGGTGGCATGTGCATTATTTGTTTTTTATTTTATCAACTACACAGTATAGTAAGATCAGTTGGGCACCACATGTGAGAAAACTAGCACCATGACACAATTCACTCTACCAGAAATTTGGAAACAACATGCTGTACTGCTTGGCATTCATGCCAGAAGCTCCAATATGAACAGATGGTGAGCACACAGAACAACTGTTGACTTGCTATATCCCCAAAACATGTACCAAGAGTGATAAAAATCAAACAACCAGTCAACATCATAGTGTTTGGAGTGATCATTAGTGATGGTGACGTTATGCCTCTATTCACCTCCCCACACAGCCTCAGACTCAACACAGAGGACTACATCAAGTGCCTGGAGGAAGTGCTGCTGCCCTGGGCCTAGATGGTGGCTGCTGAGAGACCCTGTGTCTGGTAACAGGAGTCTGCACCATGCCACACAAGCAGGAGAACCCAGTCATAGCTGTCAGACAATTTCTGTAACCGCATCACCCCTAACATCTGGCCACCTAACTCCCCAGACTGCAGCCCTCGTAATTATTATGTGAGGGGTACAGTTGAGCAAGAGACCAACAAAACTCCTTGTAACACCAAAGATGAACTGAAGGCAAGGATTATGGCAGCATTCACCAACTTAAACAAGGAGACCATCCAGGAGAGTTGCAGGAGATTCTGAAGTCGTCTGGAGGCTGTGGTTGAAGCCAATGGCAATTTTATTGAATAAATTTACTCTTAGTGTTTCATGATATTTTTATGCAATTTTGGTAAAAATATCTGTTAAAATGAGATGTCAGTGTTATTTTCATTTTTGCGTAATTTACATGACAGTTTATTCACAGCACCTTGTATTTATATGTATATACATTTGACATGGTCACATATGTATCTTTGTATGTCTGTATACATAGTGGCAGTGTTGGAATTGTTGTTGTTGTTGTTATTGCTGTTGTTGCTACCATTACTACTACTGCTGTTGCTGTTATTGTTTTGTTAAAAAAATATTGTTGGAGAGGGTTTAGTTCAGAAATGAGAGAATGCCTCATCTATAATTCTTCAATATTTATTTGCATAAGCACATTGTTGTATCTGTTAAAACTAGACATCTCTCCAGGCAGCAATACTTTCAAAAATGTCAAATAATTCTTTAGTGTTTTATTATCTATAATTTTATTTTATTTTCCAATATTCTCCAGCAACAGCAACAGCAACAGCATGTTGTTGTTGTCATTGTCATAGTTGCTATTGTTGTTGTTGCTTTAATGTGTGTGGGATGTGTATACGTATGTAGTTGTATGTATTTGTATGATGTTATTAATTTTTGTGAACCTATATGTATGTGAATGTGTGTGTAATTGTGTGTTTATGTGTATAGTTATATGTATATGTGTGCATCTAAATATGTGTGTGTGTGCATTATGCATAGCTATGTGTGTGTAGGCATATGAAATATGGTTTTGTAATGTGTATCTATTTTTTAAGAATGGTTATTTATTTAAGCATATATGTTTAGGTTTTAGGTTTCTTTTTTCTTTCAAATATACGAGCATCACACATATGTATATATGTGCATCAGTACAGAGCAACAACAAAAACAAAAAGCATTTGAAGGTTGTTTTCCCTCCTAAAGCAGAGGTTGACTTTGTGGCCCCCTTGACAATCTTCCTTATTTTGCCCAGTCTTTTATACTACTGTCTCACAAAATGACTCCTTCTCATTTGCTTTTCCTTCACTTTTAACTATGACTTTGTCTCCCCTTCTTCTGCTTATTTCCTTATTCATTTCCATTACTCCTCTTACCCAACCGCTTTCCGCTTTCTTCAGGACATGACTCATCTACCTCATCCCATTTCTTCTCAAAACAGTTATCAATAACTCTATTCACGTCACACCTCTGCAATTCAATGTTTGTCCCTCTCTCCGTGTCAGAGCTATTCTGCCCATCCATCAACCCATTCTCATTACCATTCCTTCTAGCCATCACTGCTGCTCCACTTTCATTACCCACATCTCACTTCCATAAATCATAGCACTTCTTATACATGCTGTATGCACCATTTCATTCAGTTTCAAGGACATTCTCATTAGAATTCCATTAATTACCTATGGAGAAGAGTATTTCCATGCCCTTCTCAGTTTAATAGCATCACTCTGTGCAATCTACTTTCTCTATTCAACATGTCTCCTAGATAACAAAATCTTTTCACACACCCCATCTTCATGACATCTCCAAGATTCAGCTCTGCATGCTCTCCATCAATATCTTCCTTCCTTAAATACCAAAAATCATAATGTAGCTGTCACATTAGTCAGTATCCTCTTCACACCACTACATTTTCGATGACCCTCACCCCACATTTAATGGAATTCATCCCAACATCATTCCTACATGGTGTCCACAGCCACTTTCCTTTTATTTCCACATCACTTCATACTTCACCACTCACATCACCTTCATCATTCCAATAGTCACCTTCATACCTTTTTTACTTTATTTTTTTTTTTTGCCTCCATAAGTTCCTTCCACCTATTTTTTTCTTTATGCATATCATTTTCTATTAACACCAATGCATCTTCATACAACAACTCCCACTATGAACTCACTTTTACACTTTGAGCCAGTTCCTCCATCACAACTACTAATATAGTGAACTTGATCCCTGATGCACTCCTGCATCATTTCAAACACATCACTGTACCCATCCTATAATCTTACAGCTGTGTACACTCTTTCATGCATTGACATAACTACTCTTAACCAATCCTTCTTCTATTCTCAACTCTCATGATGCCTGTGGTACCACTTTATATGAAGCTCTATTGAAAGCTTTCTCTAGATCAACACAAGCAAGAAATAAACATCCTTGCTTCTGCCCCTGTACTTTTTTTCTTACTGCCTTACAATATAATTTGCATCAGTCTTTCCTTTTCCTTGCATAAATCCAATTTGTATTCCATCGTTATGGAATACAAATGATGACACTGACTAACTCCTGCTCTCTCCTTCAAAAATGCTGGTCTGGTGTATAAATTAGAAATGGTAATTTATTCTAGCTCTCAAGGCAGCAAGCTGGCAAAATCGTTAGCATGTCAGGCAAAGTGCTTAGCACCATTTTGTCTGTCTTTACCTTCTGAGTTCAAGTTTTGCCGTGGTTGACTTTATCTTTCATCCTTTCACAGTCGATAGAATAAGTACCAGTTGAGCACTGGAGTTGAGGTAATCAACTTATCCCCTCCCCTAAAAACTGCCGGCTTTTTCCCAAAATTTGAAACCAATATGGGTCAGACTGAGGTTGAATTTAGTGTTGATGCTTTTAATTTTCTAAGAAATTTTAGTTCTGGTTATATTGGGAAGGTTTGGATTGAGGAGATTAAATATTAAGGCTTTCTAATTGTTTTTACCATTAAAAAAAGCAGTCAAAAAGAACCACAACAAATCATAGTCTGATGAAGGTGAGCAAGCTGAAACTTTGAAGTCACTATCAACCTTTTCCTTGTAAAAGTTAATGTATTAGGTTGTTCCAAAAATAATGGCCAATTTCAGAAACAATTTTATTCTGGAAAAATTAACAATAGAAATGTTTAAATTAGTGAAAGTATGAGCTGTGAACATCTATGCATCTCTGCCATTGATCAACAAGATTATTTATGTCCCGTTGATAAAAACTTATTGGCTTTGATGTTAAGAAATCTTTGAAAACTGATTCCACCTCTGGTTTGGACCTGAAAGTTTTATCACTTAAGAACGAGTTTAAATGCTTTGAAAAATGGTAGTCA